>NC_057804.1:4334547-4338365 GCF_018294505.1 Triticum aestivum
CCCTTGTGAAGCTTGTGAAGAGAAGTGGCACCAAATGGCTAAGTGAGCGTGCTGAACTGGTATATATAGGGGAGGAGCTTTAGTCGCGGTTGGCCTAGCCAACCGCGACTAAAGGCCTTTGGGCACCTTTAGTCGCGGTTGGCCTGGCCAACCGCGACTAAAGCCCCTCACGTGCACCAGCTGGCCACCGAGCGCCCTGGGCCCAGGCCTTTTGTCGCGGTTCGTCTGCCGAACCGCGACTAAAGACTTCATTAGTCGCGGTTCCTACAGTTTCGCGACTAATGGGGCTGGACGGAAGCCTCTTTTTCTACCAGTGATACATCTTCTTTTATCTAGTTTGATGACAAGTATTTCCGGATGGAGGGAGTACAATTTTGCCGCCACCACATGTTTAGGCAGTCTTCTATCCATGTGTTCGAAAATAACAACTTTTCGCGTGCTGTAGAGCGCTTACTCCAGCGGCCGCCGCAAAAAGTTGCGCGTGCGCGCTGCTCCAGCAGAAGCGCTCAAAATACATCGTGCGATACACATATGTATGCAAAAAAAGATAACATAGGTAGATTAAAATCATACATAGATAAAATGATACATAATAAAAAAAGATACGTAGCTAGTTCAACATAGATAGTTCATCTACCCCAACTACGATTACTACTCGTCGCCGTCCTCCTCCTCCTCCTCCGGCTCCTACTCCGACTCCGCTTCGGTGATGTCCTCCTCCGACGTCCCAATGAAGGCGTCAAGATACCGATCGTCGTCCGAGTCCCAGGCCGACGCTGTTCCTACCACGATGTTGAATTGAGCGGCCGCTTTCCGGGTACGCCTGTCCTCGCGATAGGCGGCTCGCTCCGTCCTCCTTGGGAGCTTGTTCTCGGGAGCTCGTTTCTCATTATACGAAATTGTCCAGTCTTGTCCTTTGTTACAAAAAGGATTGGGCCACCTTGCTGCACTTTATTTACTTTCATTGCTCATTACTCGTTACAATTTATCTTATCACAAAACTATCTTTTACCTACAATTTCAGTGCTTGCAGAGGAAACCTGACTGAAAACCGTTTGTCATTTCCTTCTGCTCCTCGTTGGGTTCGACACTCTTACTTATCGAAAGGACTACAATAGATCCCCTACACTTGCGGGTCATCAAGACTCTTTTCTGGCGCCGTTGCTGGGGAGTGAAGCGCCTTTGGTGAGTGGAACTTGGTAAGGAAACATTTATATAGTGTGCTGAAATTTTCTGTCACTTGTTACTATGGAAACTAATCCTTTGAGGGGCTTGTTCGGGGTATCTTCACCCCGACCAGTAGAGCAAAGAGTTGCTCCTCAACCTACTGAACCTATTGAAAATGTTTACTTTGAAATTCCTTCAGGTATGATAGAGAAATTGCTAGCTAATCCCTTTGCAGGAGATGGAACATTGCATCCCGATTTACACCTTATCTTTGTGGATGAAGTTTGTGGATTATTTAAGCTTGCAGGTATTCCCGATGATGTTGTTAAGAGGAAGGTCTTCCCTTTATCTCTGAAGGGAGATGCATTGACATGGTAAAGGCTATGTGATGATACGGGATCTTGGAATTATAAACGATTGAAGTTGGAATTTCACTAGAAGTTCTATCCTATGCATCTTGTTCATCGTGATCGTAATTACATATATAATTTCTGGCCTCGCGAAGGAGAAAGCATCGCTCAAGCTTGGGGGAGGCTTAAATCGATGTTATATTCATGCCCCAATCATGAGCTCTCAAGAGAAATGATTATTCAAAAAATTTATGCTCGGCTTTCTCCCAATGATCGCAACATGCTCGATACTTCCTGTGTTGGTTCTTATATGCTGAAGACTATTGAATTCAAATGGGACTTATTGGAAAGAATTAAACGCAACTATGAAGATTGGGGTCCCAGTGATGGTAAGGAGTCAGGTATGACACCTAAGTTTGATTGTGTTAAATATTTTATGGGTACCGATGCTTTTCGTGGATTTAGCGCTAAATATGGACTTGACTGTGAGATAGTAGCTTCTTTCTGTGAATCTTTTGCTACTCACGTTGATCTCCCTAAGGAGAAGTGGTTTAAATATAATACTCCCATTTAAGTAAAAGTAGTTGCACCTATTACAGTTGAAAAAAAGACTGTCACTTATAGTGATCCTATTGTTCCTACTACTTATGTTGAGAAACCTCATTTTCCTGTTAGGATAAAGGATCATGCTAAAACTTGAACCGTTGTTCGTAAGAGTAATACTAGAACTTATACACCTCCTGAGCATATTATTTACTTCAGTGGTGAAACTGCTAATATTGTTAAACCAGGTGCTAAAATACATAGACATGTAGTAGGCATGCCTGTTATTTCTGTTAAAATAGGAGATGATTGTTATCATGGCTTGTGTGATATGGGTGCTAGTGCTAGTGCAATACCTATTTCGTTATACCAAGAAATTATGCATGATATTGCACCCGCTGAAAGAGAAGGTATTGATGTTACTATTAAGCTTGCCAATAGAGATACTAATTCACCAGTTGGGATTGTTAGAGATGTTGAAGTCTTGTGTGGGAAGGTCAAGTACCCTGCTGATTTTCTTGTTCTTGGTTCCCCACAAGATGACTTTTGTCCCATTATATTTGGTAGACCCTTCTTGAACACTGTTAATGCTAAGATTGATTGCGAAAAGGATGTTTTCACGATTGGCTTGGATGATATGACTCATGAGTTTAATTTTGCTAAATTTCGTAGACAACCCCGTGATAAAGAATTGCCTAGTAAGGATGAAATTATTGGTCTTGCTTCTATTGACGTGCCTCCTACTGATCCATTAGAACAATATTTGCTAGACCATGAAAATGATATGTTTATGAAGGAAAGAAGGGAAATATATGAAGTGTTCCTTCAACAGGAACCTATTCTGAAACACAACCTACCCGTTGAAATTCTAGGGGATCCCCCTCCACCCAAGGGTGATCCCGTGTTTGAACTCAAACCATTACCTAATAATCTTAAGTATGCTTATCTTGATGAAAAGAAAATATATCCTGTTATTATTAGTGCTAACCTTTCAGAGCAAGAAGAAGAAAGACTATTTTTTTAGAACGAAGGCTCCAGAAGAGCCCGACTTTGAATTAACAAAGCCATCAACCGGCCAGGATTACAGACTCGAAACCAACACAAGAAAACGAAGAAACGACAAGATACAGAGGCGCTGGACAGCAGCACACAAGCCTCACACACACCCAGCTAAATGATCGAACAAGGAGACACGCAGCTCGGGGATGTGTAGGTCCTCATTCGCATACGAATCACTAGGGAGAAGGAGAATGACAGCACAGGAGCAGCCATTCTGACGGCGAGGGAGGGCACGCCGTCGCCAAATCACCAGCGGCCCCGGATTGCCATGACCTCCCAGCCCACTATCAAAGAAGACCCCTGTCTCCTCGCCTGGCTCGAAGGCGCCAAACAGTTGACAGTGTAGCAGTTCACCCTTGAACCTGGAGGGAAAGACACCGGCAGGCTGCATCTGGAAAGGAACCTAGCTCACCCTCCTAGCCTCAGAAAGATCTCATGGAGCAGTGCACCACCCAACACCCACGGACTGGACACGAAAGAGGAAGAGCTGCCGGAACGGAACGGACGGAGGAGCAGTAGCATAGCGTCCCTGTAGGCGAAGAGCCACTGGAGATCTCGTCGCAAACAAAGAAGACCAGCTACTGCCGCCGCTGCACACCCACCGCATCTCCGAGGAGCCCACTGCCCACCTAGCTCCCAAAAACGTCGCCTTCAGGAAGGACGCGACGCCAAGGGCGCCGCCGCCGCCTAACAGAGTTG
>NC_057804.1:4338883-4358480 GCF_018294505.1 Triticum aestivum
GGGCACCCGCCATCCACACGGCCAGGAGCGCCGGTCCACGCCCACGCCACCGCCTGCGGCCGATGGGTAACACGGCCCCCCGTAGCAGAGGCAGGGGCGCCAGGGCCCCGCCGCCACCTTCCTCGGCGGCACCCTGGGCTTGCCCGACGGCGGCCTCAGGTGGCGGCGAGGGGGAGGGGAGAAGAAAGGGGGGGCGGCGGAGCTAGGGTTTGGGGCCCCCGAGTCGCCCGAGCAGGGGCAACGCTGGGGGGGGGGGGTTCTGCTCGAGGGTCAGAAGAAAGACTATTGAAAACTCTGGAGAAGCACCGTGCTACTATTGGATATACTCTGGATGATCTCAAGGGCATTGGTCCCACGTTATGCCAACACAAAATTAATTTGGAGGACGATGTCAAACTAGTTAGAGATCCTCAACGACGATTGAATCCTAAGATGAAAGAAGCGGTAAGAAAGGAGATACTAAAGCTCCTTGAGGCAGGTATAATTTATCCCGTTGCTGATAGTGATTGGGTAAGACCTGTCCATTGTGTTCCTAAAAAGGGAGGTATTACTGTCATTCCTAATGATAAAGATGAATTGATCTTGCAAAGAATTATTGCAGGTGATAGGATGGTAATTGATTTCCGTAAATTAAATAAAGCTACTAAGAATCATAACCTTTACCTTTTATTGATCAAATGCTAGAAAGACTATCCAAACACACAAATTTCGGCTTTCTAGATGGTTATTCTGG
Source organism: Triticum aestivum (assembly GCF_018294505.1). Lineage (NCBI taxonomy): Eukaryota > Viridiplantae > Streptophyta > Magnoliopsida > Poales > Poaceae > Triticum > Triticum aestivum. Next base: position 4,339,617 of record NC_057804.1, read on the forward strand.
GTTCTCTCAAATATCTATGTCATTGAAGGATCAATCAAAAACTACTTTCACTTGCCCTTTCGGTACTTTTTCTTATAGACGTATGCCTTTTGGTTTATGTAATGCACCTGCTACCTTTCAAAGATGCATGATGGCTATATTCTCTGACTTTTGTGAAAAGATTTGTGAGGTATTCATGGATGATTTCTCTGTTTATGGATCCTCTTTGATGATTGCTTGAGCAACCTTGATCGAGTTTTGCAGAGATGTGAAGACACTAGTCTCGTGTTGAATTGGGAAAAGTGCCACTTTATGGTTAATGAAGGCATTGTCTTGGGGCATAAGATTTCCGAGAGAGGTATTGAAGTTGATAAAGCTAAAGTTGATGTTATTGAAAAGATGACATGTCCCAAGGACATAAAAGGTATAAGAAGTTTCCTTGGTCATACCGGTTTTTATAGGAGGTTCATTAAGGACTTCTCTAAAATCTCTAGGACTCTGACTAATTTATTACAAAAATATATTCCTTTTGTCTTTGATGATGATTGCGTAGAAGCATTTGAAATACTTAAGAAAGCTTTGATTACTGCACCTATTATGCCACCTGATTGGAATTTACCTTTTGAAATTATGTGTGATTCTAGTGATTATGCTGTAGGTGTTGTTCTAGGGCAAAGAGTTGATAAGAAATTGAATGTTATCCAGTATGCTAGTAAGACTCTTGATACTGCCCAGAGAAATTATGCTACTACTGAAAAAGAATTCTTAGCAGTTGTATTTGCTTGTGATAAGTTCAGACCATATATTGTTGATTCTAAAGTTACTATTCACACTGATCATGCTGCTATTAAATATCTTATGGAAAAGAAAGATGCTAAACCTAGACTTATTAGATGGGTTCTCTTGCTCCAAGAATTTGATTTGCATATTATTGATAGGAAGGGAGCTGAGAACCCCGTTGCAGACAACTTGTCTAGGCTAGAGAATGTTCTTGATGACCCACTAACTATTAATGATAGCTTTCCTGATGAACAATTAGCGGTCATTAATGCTTCTCGTACTGCTCCATGGTATGTTGATTATGCTAATTACATTGTTGCTAAATTTATACCACCTGGTTTCACATACCAACAAAAGAAAAAGTTCTTTTATGATTTAAGACAATACTTCTGGGATGACCCACACCTTTATAAAGAAGGAGTAGATGGTGTTATTAGACGTTGTGTACCTGAGAATGAACAGGAACAGATCCTACGCAAGTGTCACTCCGAACCATATGGAGGACACCACGCTGGAGACAGAACTACACATAAGGTATTGCAATCCGGTTTTTATTGGCCTACTCTCTTCAAAGATGCTCGTAAGTTTGTCTTGTCTTTTGATGAATGTCAAAGAATTGGTAATATTAGTAGACGTCAAGAAATGCCTATGAATTATTATCTTGTTATTGAACCGTTTGATGTTTGGGGCTTTGATTATATGGGACCTTTTCCTACCTCTAATGGTTACACACATATTTTAGTTGCTGGTGATTACGTTACTAAGTGGGTAGAAGCTATTCCAACTAGGAATGCTGATCATAACACCTCTATTAAGATGTTTAAAGAAGTCAATTTTTCCGAGGTTTGGAGTCCCTAGATATCTTATGACTAATGGTGGTTCACATTTTATTCATGGTGCTTTCCGTAAGATGCTTGCTAAGTATGATGTTAATCATAGAATCGCATCTCCTTATCACCCGCAGTCTAGTGGTAAAGTAGAGTTGAGCAATAGAGAGCTCAATTAATTTTGCAAAAGACTGTCAATAGATCTAGAAAGAACTGGTCCAAAAAACTTGACGATGCATTATGGGCCTATAGAACTGCATATAAAAATCCTGTGGGTATGTCTCCGTATAAGATGGTTTATGGAAAAGCATGTCACTTACCTCTTGAACTTGAACATAAAGCATATTGGGCTATTAAAGAGCTCAACTATGACTTCAAACTTGCTGGTGAGAAGAGGTTATTTGATATTAGCTCACTTGATGAATGGAGACCCAAGCCTATGAGAATGCCAATCTATTCAAAGAAAAAGTCAAACGCCGGCATGACAACTCTCATTTAAGATTTTTTGCAGGAAAACTTCTCTCTAAATGGGAAGGTCCTTACGTTATCGAGGAGGTCTATCGTTTCGGCGCCATAAAAATCAACAACTTCGAAGGCACAAGTCTGAGGGTGGTGAACGGTCAAAGAATTAAACATTATATCTCAGGTAATCCTATCAATATTGAAACTAATGTTATTCAAATCGTAACCCCGGAGGGATACATAAGGGATACTTTCCAGAACGTTTCAGACTCCGAAAAGGAATAGGTGTGTCATACGGTAAGTAAACCGACTCCAAAACATTTCTAATGGCAATTTTTATCCGTTTTGGAATATTTAAGAATTTTGGAAAGAAAGAAGTAGTCCGGGAAGGACACGAGGCCTCTACGAGGGTGGAGGGCACGCCCCCTGTCTCGTGGCCACCTCGTGTGCCTCCCGGACTCCATTTTCATGCATATTACGTATTTTGGTCGGTAAGAATTCATTATATAATCTCCCGAAAGTTTTGACCACCGTATCACGCAAATATCCTCTGTTTTCTTTTCGAGCTATTTTTTTGACAGATCTAGAGCACCATGACGTCGCCCTCCTCCAACAATGAAGACAAGGATGCTTGGCTATTGAAGATAGAGATGAAAAGAGAAGAACCGAAGGAGATCAACAGGGATGAAGGGATCAAGAAGGTCATGGAGGATCAAGCTCTGATGGCGAAAGAAGAAGACATCCCTCAACCTCTTACTAACCTCTTTACCCCTACTGAGATTGAAGCTTTCAAGATGATTGAGTTAGCTCGCATACAAAACAAGTATCTCACACAAGAAAATATTTTGCTGAAGGATCATATCCCCGGACTTAAGGGCATTATCCGCAAGTTGGAGGAGCTTTTGCACTCAATGTGCGATTATCCACCGTCATCATCACCGCCTTCATCACCTCTAAGGACATAAAGACATGGGTATGGGCACTCCCCTTTGCAACTGCCAAGCTTGGGGGAGGTGCCCCGGTATCGTATCACCATCAAACTCCTATCTTGACCGCTTTACTTAGTTCGATCCTTTGGTAATATCTTGAGCTAGTAGATTGAAGTTTTGATATGAATTAGTTTTGAGTTTTGCTTTGTGATCTTTATGTAATCGAGTCCATGAGTTATCTATAATAAAGATTAGTGTTGAGTCAAAGGGCTTTGCTATCTTACTATGATTTTGAGAAAAATAGAAAGAACATAAAAGGAATAAAAGAGTTCATATTGATCTTGTGGATAGTGATGACTTCACACATAGAAAGTATGAGGCTTGAAAATTGTTGAGAGTTGACAAGCATAGTTTTGTTCATGGTTGCAATTAATAGGAAGTAATAAGGAAAGAGAGGTTTTCACATATAAATACACTATCTTGGACATCTTTTATGATTGTGAGCACTCATTAAAGTATGACATGCTAAAAAGTTGATGTTGGACAAGGAAGACAACGTAATGGTTTATGTTTTCTCGCATCTCAGTTAAAGTATATTTTCATGGATCATTCAAACATGTTGAGCTTGCCTTTCCCCCTCATGCTAGCTAAATTCCTAGCACCAAGTAGAGATACTACTTGTGCTTCCAAATATCCTTAAACTCAGTTTTGCCATGAGAGTCCACCATATCTACCTATGGATTGAGTAAGATCCTTCAGGTAAGTTGTCATCGGTGCAAGCAATAAACTTTGTACGAGCTTGTTATGGAAGCAATAAAAGCGATGGACTGCATAATGAAGGTCCATATACAAGTGGCAATATAAAGTGATGTTCTTTCGCACTAAGATTTTGTGTATCCAACCCTAAAAATGCATGACAAACTCTGCTCCCTCTGCGAAGGGCCTATTTGCTGCATTACTTCCTTTATTCATGCAAGAGTCAAGGTGACCTTCACCTTTCCCTTTTTTTCATTTTATCCTTTGGCAAGCACCTCGTATTAGAAACATCCTGATATATATATCCAATTGGATGTTCGTTGGCATGAACTATTATTGTTGACATCACCTAAAGGTGAATACATTGGGAGGAAATATTATAAGCCCCTATCTTTCTCAGTGTCCAATTAAAACTTCATAACCATAAGTATTGCGTGAGTGTTAGCAATTGCAGAAGACTATATGATAGTTGAGTATGTGGACTTGCTGAAAGACTCTATTCTTGACTCTTTCTGACATTATGATAAATTGCAATTGCTTCAGTGACTGAGATTATAGTTTGTTAGTTCCCGATGAAGTTTATGTTCCATATTTGACATTGTGAATAGATTGTTATAAGAATGATCATGATGCCCTCATGTCCATATTTTATTTTTATCGACACCTCTATCTTTAAACATGTGGACATATTTTTCGATTTCGGCTTCCGCTTGAGGACAAGCGAGGTCTAAGCTTGGGGGAGTTGATACGTCCATTTTGCATCATGCTTTTATATCAATATTTAGTGCATTATGGGCTATTATTACACGTTATGTCACAATACTTATGGATATTCTCTCTTATTTTACAAGGTTTACCATGAAGAGGGGGAATACCGGCAGCTGGGATTCTGGCTAGAAAAGGAGCAAATATTGGAAACCTATTCTGCATAGCTCCAAAAGTCCCCTAACTCCAGAAATTCATTTTTGGATTTAATAAGAACTATTGAGCGAAGAAACCACAAGAGGGGGCCTGCACCCTGGCCAGGAGGGTGGGGGCGCGCCCACCCCTACTGGGTGCGCCCCCTGTCTCCTGGGCCCCCTGGTGGCCCTCCGGTGCCCATATTCTGCTATATGAGGTATTTCGTCCTGGAAAAAATTAAGGAGGAAGCTTACGAGACGAAACTCCGCCGCCACGAGGTGGAACCTTGGCGGAACCAATCTAGGGCTCTGGGAGAGCTGTTCTGCCGGGGAAACTTCCCTCCGGGAGGGGGAAATCATCACCATCGTCACCAACGATACTCTCATCGGGAGGGGGTCAATCTCCATCAACATCTTCACCAGCACCATCTCCTCTCAAAATCCTAGTTCATCTCTTGTATCCAATCTTGTATCAAAACCACAAATTGGTACCTGTGGGTTGCTAGTAGTGTTGATTACTCCTTGTAGTTGATGCTAATTGGTTTATTTGGTGGAAGATCATATGTTCAGATCCTTAATGCATATTATTACTCCTCTGATTATGAACATGAATATGCTTTGTGAGTATTTACTTTGTTCCTGAGGACATGGGTGAAGTCTTGCTATTAGTAGTCATGTGAATTTGGTATTCGTTCGATATTTTGATGAGATGTATGTTGTCTTTCCTCTAGTGGTGTTATGTGAACATCGACTACATGACACTTCACCATTATTTGGGCCTAGAGGAAGGCATTGGGAACTAATAAGTAGATGATGGGTTGCTAGAGTGACAGAAGCTTAAACCCTAGTTTATGCATTGCTTCGTTAGGGGCTGATTTGGATCCATATGCCTAAAGTTGTGGTTAGGTTTACCTTAATACTTCTTTTGTAGTTGCGGATGCTTGCAATAGAGGTTAATCATAAGTGGGTTGCTTGTTCAAGTAAGGGCAGTACCCAAGCACCGGTCCACCCACATATCAAATTATCAAAGTACCGAACCCGAATCAAATGAGCGTGATGAAAACTAGCTTGACGATAATTCCCATGTGTCCTCGGGAGCTCTTTTCTCATTATAAGAAATTGTCTAGGCTTGTTCTTTGCTACAAAAAGGATTGCGCCACCTTGCTGCACTTTATTTACTTTCATTGCTCGTTACTCGTTAAAATTTATCTTATCACAAAACTATTTGTTACCTACAATTTCAGTGCTTGTAGAGAAAACCTTACTGAAAACCGCTTGTCATTTCCTTCTGCTTCTTGTTGGGTTCGACAATCTTACTTATCGAAAGGACTATGATAGATCCCCTACACTTGTGGGTCATCAGGTTCACGCAAAGGTTCTTCATCACGTGCATCATGTCGATTCAAGAGTGGATCTCTAGGTCTTTCCAGTAGGGTAGGTCCCAAAATATAGATTTCTTCTTCCACATGGGTGTGCGTCCCTCAGCGTCATTCAGAACAGATAATCCGCCGGGACCCTTTCCGAAGATTACTTTTAAATCATTGACCATAGCAAGTACGTGATCACCGGTACGCATGTCGGGCTTCTTCCGGTGATCTGCCTCGCCTTTGAAATGCTTGCCTTTCTTTCGACATTGATGGTTGGTCAGAAGAAATCGACGATTCCCCAGGTACAAATTCTTTCTGTAATTGTCCAGGTATATACTTTCGGTGTGATCTAAACAGTGCGTGCATGCGTGGTATCCCTTGTTTGTCTATCCTCAAAGGTTACTGAGAGAAGGCCAATCATTGATGGTTACAAACAGCAACACATGTAGGTCAAATTCCTCATGTTTGTGCTCATCCCACACACGTACACCATTTTCAATCCGCAACTGTAAAAGTTATTCAACTAATGGCCTTAGATACACATCAATGTCGTTGCCGGGTTGCTTAGGGCCTTGGATGAGAACTGGCATCATATTGAACTGCCGCTTCATGCACAGCCAAGAAGGAAGGTTATAGATACATAGAGCCACGGGCCAGGTGTTGTGATTTCTGCTATGCTCCCCAAAAGGATCAATGCCATCCGCTCTTAAACCAAACCACACATTCCTTGCGTCACCTGCAAACTCCTCCCAGTACTTTCTCTCAATTTTTCTCCACTGTGACCCGTCAGCGGGTGCTCTCACCTTCCCATCTTTCTTACGGTCCTCTCTAGGCCATCGCATCAACTTGGCATGCTCTTTGTTCCTGAATAGGCGTTTCAACCATGGTATTATAAGAGCATACCACATCACCTTGGCAGGACCCTCTTCCTGGGGCGCTCGCCGTCAACATCACCAGGGTCATGTCGTCTGATCTTATACCACAATGCACCGTATATCGGGCATGCATTCAAATCCTCGTATGCACCGCGGTAGAGGATGCACTCATTAGGGCATGCATGTATCTTCTGCACCGCCAATCCTAGAGGGCATACAACCTTCTTTGTTGTATACGTACTGTCGGGCAATTTGTTATCCTTTGGAAGCTTCTTCTTTAATATTTTCGGTAGCTTCTCAAATCTTTTGTCAGGCACACCATTCTCTGCCTTCCACTGCAGCAATTCCAGTACGGTACCGAGCTTTGTGTTGCCATCTTCACAATTGGGGTACAAACTTTTTTTTGATCCTCTAACATGCGATCGAACTTAAACTTCTCCTTTTGACTTTCGCACTGTCTCCTTTCATCAACAATGACCCGACGGAGATCATCATCGGGCACATAGTCTGGTTCCTCTTGATCTTCAACAACTCCCCCTGTTGCAGCATCACCGTATTCAGGGGGCACATAGTTGTCATTGTCCTCTTCTTCTTCGATGTCTTCCATCATAACCCCTATTTCTCCGTGCTTGGTCCAAACATTACAGTGTGGCATGAAACCCTTATAAAGCAGGTGGGTGTGAAGGGTTTTCGAGTCAGAGTAGGACTTCGTATTCCCACATATAGGGCATGTTCAACACATAAAACCATTCTGCTTGTTTACCTCAGCCACTTCGAGAAAATTATGCACGCCCTTAATGTACTCGGAGGTGTGTCTATCATCGTACATCCATTACCGGTCCATCTGCGAGCATTATATATAATTAAGTGTGTCAAAAACCATTACAGAACATCATGAATAGATAAGTGACCAAATTAATAGAAGTTCACCATCACATTAAAACCAAAGTACATACATTGTTCTCATTGAACAACATATAGCTCTCCAGAGCATCTAATTAAACCATACATTGAAACTATGTTAAACATTTCAATGCAACAACAAATGCGATCATAATCGCAACCAAGGTAACAATTGATCAAACGGCATAATGATAACAAGCCTCACTATGAATGACATATTTTCTAATCTTTCTAATCTTCAAGCGCATTACATCCATCTTGATCTTGTGATAATCGACGACATCCGCAACATGCAACTCCAATATCATCTTCTCCTCCTCAATATTTTTTATTTTTTCCTTCAAGTAATTGTTTTTTTCTTCAACTAAATTTAACCTCTCGACAATAGTGTCGGTTGGAATTTCCGGTTCACATACCTCCTAGATAAATAAAATCTATGTCACGTTGGTCGGCATAATTGTCATAAGCAATAAATGAACCAACTAGTTATAAAAGATAATATATACCACATCCGAATCATAGACAGGACGAGGGCCGACGGGGGCGGATACCAAAACCATCGCACTATATAATAAGAAGCAATAATGAAAGTAAGAAAATTATATAAGTCTCTATCTGAACAATCCAAGTAAGATTTTTTTTCCTTTCGGAAAGAAGATAAGAACAAGAGGCTCACCATGGTGGTGCCGGCGACGAGACCGGCGCGGGCGATCGACGGCGGTGAAGACGGGGACGAGATGTGATGGACCGCTAAACCTAGACAAATATTGAGAAAAATGGAGCTTGAAGGTCGAGCTTCGAGAGGAGAAAGCTTAAATAGTGTGGCTCGGGCATTCCATCGAAAACCTCATGCGCATAGGAGGAGAGCTAGAGTGCCACAAAGCCCTCCCCTCGTCGGCCAGAAAAAATAGAGTAGTGTGGAGTGCTCTGCTCGCCGTCGAGGGGGTATATATAGGCGCATCATTGATCCCGGTTCGTGGCTAGAATCGGGACTAAAGGACACCCTTTGGTTCCGGTTCAAGCCACCAACTGGGACAAATGGTGGTGGGCCAGGAGCGAGGCACATTGGTCCCGGTTCGAGCCTCGAACCGGGACCAAAGGTGCCAGATGAACCGGGACCAATGCCCCACGATGGCCCGGCCGGCCCCCTGGCCTCACGAACCGGGTCCTATGCCCCCATGGGTCCCGGTTCTGGGCTGAACCGGGACTAATGGGCTAGCCCGGCCTGAACCAATGCCCTATTTTCTACTAGTGTTTGTTGTCAAATCTGTGAACTTTTATCCAAATTCACAATCTCTTTTCAACTTTTACGAACTTTTCCCAAAGCCTGCGATTGTTTGTCAAATTCATCTACATTTTTTTTCAAAATAGATGATTTTTTTTCAAACCGTGAAAGTTTGTCCCGGCCCAATTGGCACCCGACGGGAGCGATGTCGTGGCCTGGTTGGGCCAAGGCATGCGTGTATTTTTTCTTTTCTTTTTTTATTCAATTTTACCCCTTTTTTACTTTATTATACGTTGCCCGTGCGTTGCAAACGGGAGGAAACATTCCCCACATGTCCTTACCCACTGAGCATGACTAATGACCTCACTCGCCTAACATAATAAACATGAATAATACCTCGTCATCGGGTCCACATTCTCCATTTCAATATGACATCAGACACATGTTTCCGCTTGTCCTCTTTATTGTCCTTGTCGCCGGCGGTCGTAGTACCAGTTGTCACTTACCAAGTTGGCTAGGTCCTTGAGCCTCCTTCGTGTCCGACAAGATGACGAGCGTTGAACAAAGATTTTTTTATCATCCGAGTAATATATTAGGAAAAAGTAGTGCACATAATATATGTTTGTGCTATTATATAAATTGTGTAGTTTATGTTAGATAGACCATGAAGTTGTAATTGGACTCCTCATGCATTGTGACGGGTGTCGCTGGCCGAGCTAGGTTGGTCGTACGTGAAGAGGCGACGAAGAAAAGGATTCCTTCCATACCCCTAGTCTAATAAATTAGACTAAAACAATGCATTCGTGGGTGTATTTCAAAAATTCACCCCGTTTTATTAGTACGTATAGATTTAAAAAAATATAGCTATAGTACGTCCCTTTTTCAAGAATATTTATCTTTTGAACAAATCTTTGCCTTTTCAAATTTAAAGTTCAATTTTTTGTGTTTTTAAAAAATGTTCGCGAATTTAAAAACATCGGCATAGTACCTTCTATTTTTCAAAAATTGTTCATGTTTAAAAAATATTCAGGTTAAAAAAAACCTTTTTTTCTTAAGTGCTCGAATTTAAATTTTTTCTTCACAATTTTGCAAAATATTTGCGTTCTAAGATATGTTCAGTTTTTGCAAAAAAAATGTTTTTCTTTTGCTGTCAGTATCTGGCGTGGCTGCTAGTTTAATTTACTCCGTCGCGCTGCAATGTAAAGATAAGCGTTTGTCTAGTCCAGTGGCTATCTTTGCGAGCCCTCTAACTTGGGTGCACGGGTTCGATTCCTTGAGGCGCACTATTGTTTTTCCTTGGACTTTTTTTGCTGGCGCAGGAGCTGTACTAATGGGCCGGCCCATCACGGCTATGTGCGTCTTAATTTATTTTTTTCGGCAGAAAACAAATCGGGACGAACAAGAAAACACGTGACTGACGAAAATTTATGTGGGTCCGAACATATGACCAAAAAAATTGGAGAAACGATCCTCCCTTTAATATTAGGTAAAGATAAAGATTTATTTGTTCCCAAATTTGAGAAATGTTTGCCTTTCGGAAAACGTTGATAATTGTTTTTAAATTACGTGGTTTGCAATTTGTGTACAACATTAAGTGTTGGGAATTTGTTAACAGTTTTCATACACAATTTGAAATTCCAAAATTATGGAAAATTTTCAAGAAGTGGTTAGGATATTAGAAAATGTTCAACTTGATTGATAATGACAGAAATTGCCAATAACATAAACATCCAAATTATGATGTCGAATTGCACTGATGTTGTAATTGGAATGGGAAGCATTAGCAACACAAATTCAAGTGAAATCGAAGTACTGTGAGCTCAATTTGGAAACGTGACAACTGTTTCCTTCCATACCTGCCAAGAATAGAAATATATGTGGACAGGCTAAACTTGGCTGTTCTTCTACGAGCTGATTTTGTGTCTCCTTAAATCATCGATATCCTATTCCAGATTGCTCTTGTCTTGCCAGAAGCATCAGAAATGGGTGCGACCAGCAATTCTCTCCATGGCAAACAAGTCCACTAGTCCTTCTATCATCGGGACATGGTAGAAGTGCCTGCCCCTCCACAAGATACATAGATTTGGTAGGATAGTTTCCTCATGGAAGAATCTTGGTATGGGAGGGTACATCACGGTGAAATGAATTAGGTGAGTTCAATTTCTTTTGAAAAAAGTACAGGGAGAGACTTGTGTGAGATCTCTTTTTATATGAAAAGGGGGGCTCCTCGGCCTATGCATCAGAGTGATGCATACGGCCATCTTATTAACCAAATAAATAGGTTCCAACAAGGTTCCAGAGTCTCCAACTGACAAAACAAAAAGGAAAGCTCACAAAGAGCTAAAAGGGCTAGAAACACCAACTAGACAAGAAAAAAAGCCACAACCGGCTAGCTAAAGATAGATAGGTAAACTAATTGTCTATCCTATTAAATGACCGCCATCCAAACCGGTTGAAGATATCCCAAGCTACAATCTCCCAGCGGATAGATCCAGTAACCAAATGCTCCCTGGCCTCCGTCTGAGTGAGTAGCGACCACGAACGAATCAATGTCGTGGCTCAGAAAATAACCTGCAAAAAGTGAATACATGATATTCTGTTAAAAACCAAATCATTTCTGCAATTCCAGATAGTCCACAACAAGGCGCAAACTCCAACACGAATATGTCTCGCTAGGTCAGGCTCAATCCCATTAAGCCATGTCCCAAAAAGCGCATTGACAGAATTTGATGGAGTAATCTTAAAAGAAATGTGGACCGTCCGCCATAGAACTTTGGCTAACGGGCAATCAAAAAAGAGGTGTTTAATCGTCTCATCCCGATCACAGAAACTACACCTAGTAGGTCCTGTCCAATTACGCTTTATCAAGTTGTCCTTGGTTAAAATAACTTGTTTATGGATAAACCACATAAACACTTTTATTTTCAAAGGCACTTTAACATCCCAAACATGCTTAGAGGTAGGAATGGAGGACGAATTAATAACATCAATATTAACTGTGAATACTCTAGACCTAGCCAGCTTCCAGCGTAATTCATCGGGTTGTTGAGAAAGCTGAACCTCCATCAGTCTCCTAACTAGACGGAGCCAAGCTTCCCAACGATTGCCCGCTAGCGACCGTCTGAACTGAATATTAAGGGGGGTAGATTGAAATATCGTTGCAACGAACACCTCACGTCGTTGAACAATACGATATAAAGACGGATACTGAATGGCCAAGGGTGTCTCTCCTAGCCAAGTATCCTCCCAGAAACGCGTACTAGCACCGTTGCCAAGAACGAACTTTGTCCTATTAAAAAAGGACTGTTTGACTTTCACCAGTCCGTAACCTGGGACAAGGTTTTTGTGTGGAGTTACTTGCTACGAAGGATTTGCGCCCACGTGGCATCAGTCTCAGAAGAAAGTTTCCACAGCCACTTACTAAGAAGACATCTGTTCTTAACTTCAAGTTTCTCGATCCCGAGACCCCCTTGGTCTTTCGGTCTACAGATGATATCCCATTTAGCTAGCCGGTACTTTCTTTTTAAGTCATCACCCTGCCAAAAGAAACGCGATCGATAGAAGTCCAGTCTTTTCCTGACACCAACTGGGACTTCAAAGACATCTCGTGAGATCGTGTCCATCCAACCCCCAGAATTCGTATTACCTGAGATCGTGAGATCAACCCCCAGAATTCGTATTTAGACATTTTAAAACATATCGGAACTTATTTGGCAACATCCATGTGGGGTATGTCTACAACAATGGAAATCATTGACCAAGGAATGCGACAGAGGCCACGGAGCTGCTGATTGCCTCCATCCACCATCAGAGGGCTTCTTCCACGGCCGCGGCAGATTTTTTTTTATAAAGGACCACTTGCAAGAACGAATTCGCAAAAAAGACAACCTGTGAATGCTATTGACACCTGAGAATGGGTGTAACGTTGACATTTTTAAGTTCGGCCTCAGTAATTTCGGACTACTGCGCTGCGCACCAGTGTAACCATATTGCATGAGCAGAAACAACAGACAGGGAAAAAATCTTATGATTACGAATACTTACAAAATTAAACCATTTCTTATTTTAATTGGTTAACCTTGCTCATGAACATGATGATTATCGTAAGAATGATTTTGGGAAGTAGGGAATTGCTACTAGTGAAACTATTTTGCGTCACAATTGTGTAAGCTTCAGAACATTTGATCGGCAATGCTAACCATTGTTTGGCCAAGTTTTGCTAGAGCCCTCCTCCACCCCCACCTCTCCTCGCCGCCGCCAACCCTTGCCGCGCCCAGCCCTCCTCCACCCCCACCTCTCCTCGCCGCCGCCAGAGGCGGTCTTCGGGCTAGTCCGGGGCGCCGCCAAGGAAGGTGGCGGTGGGGCCAGCTGCTGCTCTGCTTCCGCGGGGGGCTTCGGATCTGGGGCGGCAGCCCCTTTGGTGAGGCACCACCGGCTTAGCGGCGGGCGGTGGTGCGGGCGTTTGGTTCCGGCGTTCTTGGCCGCGCGGGCGACGGAATCTCGGAGGACGAGGGCGACGGCGCCAGGTCTGGCGCCCCTCCCCCCTGTACGGTGTGTTCTCCTCCATCTGGCCTGCCCGTGTTCCATGGGACGCTGGCGCTGGTGGTGCTAGTGGTGGGGAATCCAGTCCGGGCGAAAGCCATGGCCGACCATGGTCGGCTGCGTCGACGGCGACGCCTGAGGGTGCCGTGACCCTCCATGGAGGCGTCTGACAGGTCTGACCCCCCCACTCCCCATTCCCCTAGTTATCCCGGGCGAAAGCCCCAACTTTGTTGGGCAGCGGCGGCGCCATCAGTGTCGTATCCTTTTTGAAGGCGCCGTTTAGGGAGCTTGGTGGTCGGTGGGCGCTGTTGGGGTGCGTGTGGTGGCGGCGGTGGTACCCTCCTCGTCCTAGCTCTTGCTTTCCATCGCCATTGTATCTTTCCGCTCTGCAAGGCGGTGGCGCTGTCTGGCGCCATGGTGGCGTTGACAGTTGACCTGGCAAGGTCTTTGCGTTGGTGCCTACTCTGGAGATGGTTATGTGGATGACGGCGGCGGTAGCCTCGGTGAGTGCGCCGGACCGGTGTGACCCATTCCCAGTATGTGGCTGGGATGGGACATCCGGCTTTAGATGTTAGGTTGTGGTGCAATGTCTGTTTGGTATTAGGCTCGGACATTCGGTGTTGGGGACCGTTGCAGAAAATTAAATTTTTTCCTACGGTTTCACCAAGATCCATCTATGAGTTCATCTAAGCAACGAGTCATGGGAGAGAGATTGCATCTACATACCACTTGTAGATCGCGTACGGAAGCGTTTGAGGGAACGGTGATGATGTAGTCGTACTCGCCGTGATTCAGATCACCGGAGATCCTAGCGCCGAACGGACGGCACCTCCGCGTTCAACACACCTACGGAGCGGATGACGTCTCCTCTTTCTTGATACAGCAAGGGGGAAGGAGAGGTTGATGATGATGGCTCCAGCAGCAGCACAACGGCGTGGTGGTGGTGGAACAGCAGCACTCCGGCAGGGCTTCGCCAAGCTCGTGACGGAGGAGGAAGAGGTGTAGCAGGGGGAGGGGGCGCCAGGACTTCAGGGTGCGGCTGCCCCCTTCCCCCCTCCCTTTATATAGGCCCACAGGGGGGCACCTGCCCTGGGAGATCCAATCTCCCAAGGGGGCGGCGGCCAAGGGGGGTGGAGTGCCCCCCAAGGCAAGTGGGGCGCCCCCCACCCTAGGGTTTCAACCCTAGACGCAGGGGGTGGGCCAAGGGGGGCGCACCAGCCCACTATGGGCTGGTTCCCCTCCCCACTTCAGCCCTTGGGGCCCTCCGGGATGGGTGGCCCCACCCGGTGGACCCCCGGGACCCTTTCGGTGGTACCGGTACAATACCGGGTGACCCCGAAACTTTCCCGGTGGCCGAAATATGACTTCCTATATATAATTCTTCACCTCCGGACCATTCCGGAACTCCTTGTGACGTCCGGGATCTCATCCGGGACTCCGAACAACATTCGATATGCTGCATACTCATATTCATACAACCCTAGTGTCACCGAACCTTAAGTGTGTAGACCCTACGGGTTCGGGAGACACGTAGACATGACCAAGACGGCTCTCGGGCAATAACCAACAGCGGGATCTGGATACCCATGTTGGCTCCCACATGCTCCTCGATGATCTCATCGGATGAACCGCGATGTCGAGGATTCGAACAACCCTGTATACAATTCCCTTTGTCAATCGGTACGTTACGTGCCCGAGACTCGATCGTCGGTATCCCAATACCTCATTCAGTCTCGTTACCGGCAACTCACTTTACTCGTACCGTAATACATGATTCCGTGACCAAACACTTGGTCACTTTGAGCTCATTATGATGATGCATTACCGAGTGGGCCCAAAGATACCTCTCCGTCATACGGAGTGACAAATCCCAGTCTCGATCCGTGTCAACCCAACAGACACTTTCGGAGATACCTGTAGTGCACCTTTATAGTCACCCAGTTACGTTGTGACGTTTGGTACACCCGAAGCACTCTTACGGTATCCGGGAGTTACACGATCTCATGGTCTAAGGAAGAGATACTTGACATTGAAAAAGCTCTAGCAAAACGAACTACACGATCTTGTGCTATGCTTAGGATTGGGTCTTGTCCATCACATCATTCTCCTAATGATGCGATCCCGTTGTGAATGACATCTAATGTCCATAGTGTGACGCCCCCGATTTAATCGTACACTAATCATGCACGCAAACATGTACGATCAAGATCAGGGACTCACGGGAAGATATCACAACACAACTCTAAAACATAAATAAGTCATACAAGCATCATAATACAAGCCAGGGGCCTCGAGGGCTCGAATACAAGTGCTCGATCATAGACGAGTCAGCGGAAGCAACAATATCTGAGTACAGACATAAGTTAAACAAGTTTGCCTTAAGAAGGCTAGCACAAACTGGGATACAGATCGAAAGAGGCGCAGGCCTCCTGCCTGGGATCCTCCTAAACTACTCCTGGTCGTCGTCAGCGGGCTGCACGTAGTAGTAGGCACCTCCGGTGTAGTAGTCGTCGTCGTCGACGGTGGCGTCTGGCTCCAGGGCTCCAGCATATGGTTGCGACAACCAGGTAGAAGGGAAAGGGGAAAAGAGGGAGAAAAGCAACCGTGAGTACTCATCCAAAGTACTCGCAAGCAAGGAACTACACTACATATGCATGGGTATATGTGTAAAGGGCCATATCGGTGGACTGAACTGCAGAATGCCAGAATAAGAGGGGGATAGCTAATCCTGTCGAAGACTACGCTTCTGGCAGCCTCCGTCTTGCAGCATGTAGAAGAGAGTAGATTGAAGTCCCCCAAGTAGCATCTCCAAGTAGCATCTCCAAGTAGCATCTCCAGGTAGCATCTCCAAGTAGCATCGCATAGCATAATCCTACCCGGCAATCCTCTCCTCGTCGCCCTGCGGAAAAGCGATCACCGGGTTGTTTGTGGAACTTGGAAGGGTGTGTTTTATTAAGTATCCGGTTCTAGTTGTCATAAGGTCAAGGTACAACTCCAAGTCGTCCTGTTACCGAAGATCACGGCTATTCGAATAGATTAACTTCCCTGCAGGGGTGCACCACATAGCCCAACACGCTTGATCCCATTTGGCCGGACACACTTTCCTGGGTCATGCCCGGCCGCGGAAGATCAACACGTCGCAGCCCCACCTAGGCAAAACAGAGAGGCCAGCACGCCGGTCTAAACCTAAGCGCACAGGGGTCTGGGCCCATCGCCCATAGCACACCTGCACGTTGCGTACGCGGCCGAAAGCAGAACTAGCCCCCTTAATACAAGAGCAGGCTTACGTTCCAATCCGGCGCGCGCCGCTTCGTCGCTGACGTCTGAAGTGCTTCGGCTGATACCACGACGTCGGGATACCCATAACTACTCCGACGTAGATGGTTAGTGCGTATAGGCTCGTAGCCAGACTCAGATCAAATACCAAGATCTCGTTAAGCGTGTTAAGTATCCGCGAATGCCGAACAAGGCCAGGCCCACCTGTCTCCTAGGCGGTCTCAACCTGCCCTGTCGCTCCGCCACAAAGTAATAGTCGGGGGCCGTCGGGAACCCCGGCCCACCTCTACCGGGATGGAGCCACCTGCCCCGTCAGCCCCCAACTCCGAACAGCATCACAGGTAATGTAACAGTGTAAAGTATATAGTATATGCCCGTGATCACCTCCCGAAGTGATCACAGCCCAGTAGTATAGCATGGCAGACGGACAAGAGTGTAGGGCCACTGATGGTACACTAGCATCCTATACTAAGCATTTAGGATTGCGGGTAAGGTATCAATGACTGTAGCAGCAATGACAGGCTATGCATCAGAATAGGATTAACGGAAAGCAGTAACAAGCTACACTACTCTAATGCAAGCAGTATAGAGAAGAGTAGGCGATATCTGGTGATCAAAGGGGGGGCTTGCCTGGTTGCTCTGGCAAGAGAGAGGGGTCGTCAACTCCGTAGTCGAACTGGTCAGCAGCAGCGTCGGTCTCGTAGTCTACCGGAGAGAAGAGGGGGAAGAAATAATGAATACAGAGCAAACAAAGCACCACAAAATATATCAAGGCAATACGCGGTGTTCGGTGTGCCCTAACGCGGTAGTAGGTGATACCGGTGAAGGGGGGAAAACCCCCAGGAAAGTATTCCCGGTGTTTCGTGTTTTCGGGCAGAGGAGCCGGAGGGGGAAAGTTGCGGGTTCGATAGGTTAGGGGGGTGTGGCGGACGAACGGACTGCGTATCCGGAATCGTCTCGTCGTTCTGAGCAACTTTCATGTTGAAAATATTTTCATCCGAGTTACGGATTAAAAGATATGATTTTCTAAAGATTTAAATCATTTTCTGATTTTAATTAATTATTTAAATTAACATTATCCAGAATAGTGTTTGCTGACGTCAGCATGACGTCAGCAGTCAACAGGGGTGTTGACTGGTCAATCTGACGTGTGGGACCCACTGGTCATAGACTGTTTAGGCTAATCACAGATTAGTTAATTTAATTACTATTTAATTAACCTAACTAGTTAATTAAATTAATTAAACCGGATTAATTAACTTAATTAATTCATTAGATGATTAATTAATTAATAATTAATTTTACTAAATCATTTTTTTATTTTTTTATTTTTATTTTTAATTCCTTTTTTTTAAACGTTATGGGCATGGGGCCCATCTGTCATAGGCCCATAGGGGCCTATCGGGTTCGGGCGCTCGGGTGCGGATGTCACCCGAGCGGGTGCCCATCGGAGCGGACCCGAGGCGACGGGACGGGCGCGTGGGTGCGCCGGAGCGAAGGTGAGGCGGGTGCGGGGAGCGAGGGCGCGGCCCTGGCGCCTGGCGCGGCTAGCAGCACGGTCGGTGGCCACGGCCGGCCAGGAAGGCGCGACGGGGCGGAGGGAACGGGGTGGAGCCGCTGGCGGACGCGGCCAGCCAGGCGAAGCGGCATCGGCGCAGACAGTGTAGGGGAAGGGGTAGGGGGAGATGGGGTCATACCCCCGGTGCAGGGGTTCATCGACGAGGCGCGAGGAAGCCGGCGGGGAACGGACGGGGAAGCAGTCCGGCGGCGTCGTGGTTCCGGCGAGGGGGGGCCCCGAGCGGCGGCGGCGTCGAGGCCGAGCCCCAGTTCCAGATCCGGGGTAGAGGGCGACAAGGCGGTGCGCGGACTGGCGTCGGGGCGAGGTGGCACCGGCGATCCGGCGACGGCGACGGCGCGAGCGATGGGGTCGGGACGACGAGCGGCTTTGGGTCGGGCAGCGCCGCGTGGAAGGAGAGGGGGCGCGGGGTTGAGGTGGTGGCGGTCGGCGGGGCGCGGACGGCGGCGAGCTGCAACGCGGCGACGG
>NC_057804.1:4359030-4366549 GCF_018294505.1 Triticum aestivum
TGGAGGGGGTTATGGGGGAGTGGGGACGGGCCGGCCTAGTCGGCCTGGTGGCCAGCTGGTTGGGCCAAGGCCCAGTTGGCCTGGGGGGGGGGTTCTTTTCCTTTTTTTTTGTTAGTTTTCTTTTCTATTTTTGTGTTTTCTTTTCTTTTTATTTATTTTCTTTTTGTTTTTATTTTACTTTCTTTTAAGTTTACTTTTTTACTTAAAATTTAAAATGATCCCTAAATTAGTAATACCATGAAACCCACTGCCACAAAAGGTTTTATCCCAAGACAGTTTAGTTTAGTATTTTATTTATTTATAAAAGCATTTAAATATCGGTTTTGCTACTGTTTTATTCATTTTAGATTATTTAAACATTTTATAAAAGTGTGGTTTCTTCACCATAATTACCTATGTATTATTTGGCAACCACCGAACATTTTTGTTTTAATTTTGAAAACTTTTATTGTTTTCTTTTATTTAAATTTTGAATTTTTTTCGGTTCTGAACTATCGAGAGTTTATCACAGTAACCGTGGTGACGTGGCATCATTGGCGGGGAATCACTGTAGCTTAATTATCCGGGCGTCACAATTCTCCTCCACTACAAGAAATCTCGTCCCGAGATTTAGGATCGGTTATAAGGGGGAAGGGGTCTGGTTACGAAATTCTAACGATTCTTCTCGATCATAGTAGCTCTTCTCGAAGAGGTCGACCCATTACATTGATGTCTTCAGTCCTCTCCTTCAGGTCATCATGATGAAGTTTGTCATCCTTTCTTCGGGGTTCCATCGTACTTACGAAAGGATAAAGGGTGGGTATTCCGAGAGAATGGACCTCTGCAGGTTTGACTATCTGGTCGATAACATCGGGGAGGGTGGCGGAAGTAACTCTCGAATTGAAACTTAAGAAAATATCAAGAGCAGAGTAAGGAGGTATCCTGGGAAGTTTCGAGCGGGCAGGCAATCGTTCGATGTCTGATATGTGGCGTGAAAGGGGTTCGAAGCCACGAGAATAAGTATTTGTCTGATACCCGATTGAAGGTGGCTCATGAATTACATACGAGGCCACGCACGAGGAACAACCTTGGGTACAGGGGGGGTACAGAAGAGTCAGGTTTCGATCCTGTGGAACTGTGGGTTATGGGCCCACCATGTGGATTAAAAGTAGGAAGGACAGTGACATCTTGCACGATCATGTAAGCAAGGCATGCCAGAGGATAGTCTGTCGGTTATGTCGGCAACAACATCGGTACCAAGGGCGAGGGACGAAGAGAACCATTTTCCTGCTCGTTGAACGAGGGGGGCCAATAGGCAAGGTTCTCGTCCATCGGTGGCTACCGAAATGTCATCAACAATAGTAACAGGGTCCTACTGACACGGTCGTACACCAAGGTGTTTACATAAGCAGAAGAATATTACTGCTTAGGTCATATAGATCACAAGAAAGGTTAAATCAAACAATGGAAAGGAAAATATGATTATCAGATTACACAGAACAATGAAAAGGAAAATGTGTTAAAACACATATTTCAGGGATATATCCTTCCCAAGGACAAGCAGAGCATGATATCATGTCAGGATATAATTTTAGAAAACCCCTTAGGTAAGGGGAGAGAAATTTCAAGACATTACCCATACAACGGTGTTTGGATAATTGAGAAACAAACATCTTAGCATTGGGCTTCAAATGTTCTTGTTAAAAATCGGAGTACCACAGACATGCTTCGAGATAGCATTGACATGGTCTTCAAGCAAATGTCAGATTTTGGATACAAAGGATCCATCGGAAACAACTTATAGAATAAGTCTTACCATTTCCTCATGGAAGAATGGATAACCTTGCTGAAACTGAATATATAACAATAGGCCCTCCGGCCAGCTGTGCTAGGCACGACATCACCTTACCGGGTCACATAAAGACCGTTATTATAACTCTTGGAAATATGTTCCAACCATCATATCTGACCGAGATTCAGATCTGATTGGAGTGAGGATACCTCAGACTCAGGATGCCTGAGAAGAAAGGTGCAACACAAATTGTCGAGATGACATTGTAAGATTCTCGGGAAATAACGTACGGAAGCAAGGCTTCGAAACAAGAGTTCATCAGTAAACCGAAGAGAGGATGAGGAGGTGGCTGATGGACTCAGCGACAATTCAACTAGGTATCAAAAAAGATGGATCTCCACAATTATGTGGATAAGGAGATAGCATTTGTCAGATCAAATGATGTAATGAAGTATGCTCGAGTAAAACATACACAATTAAACATTGGTTGAAAGGTGCGCCCGAAATATGGGTTGGGTTGCATGACCAATGTCAGAATGGTGATTCAATAATCAATAGTCTAAGAATGAACGGCCGACCATTAACTTGAAAGCAATAGGGTTGATAGAAGGAAAGAATCCAAACAACACCGTTCACTTGTTGGAATCAACACGGGGACCAAGAAAGAATGGTGATGGTGAGAAGTATCACTTGTATTAAGAGTTCTCAAGAGGTAGTGAAATTCTCACAACATTGAGGTCATAAGAGATGTTAATGTCCCAAGGTAAAGAAGGGCAATTACTGGATATCAAGGAACTCAAGGTATATCACCAAACACGAACAAGCTTGTGTTGGTGGGAAGGCAATAAAGTGGTCGATGATAACACAGATCATCAAGGGCAAGGATGGTATTTCTCATCATGAATTCAATTGATATCCTGGAAGAGCTCATAAGGTTGATGATGATCACGACGCACTTTGTCGAGAGATTTCAAGATGTAATCGATCGGCGATGACATCAAGTCAAACGAATGGTGAAGCGAATGATTATTGGAACCATAGTTATGGCACAAACTCAAGCTCAAGTTTGTTGTTCAAGGAGAAATGATATGATGAGGAAAATCAACATAAGCTTAGCTCATCGTCAAAAATTGTGCTCCGGGAAGAAGGACCAGGTAGTATAGTTAAAAAGTTGCACGATAATGATATGGCCGATCAGGCTAGGAATGACTTGAAGGATTAATAAATTTGTAAGCAGTGATGGGTTCAAATACTTGTTGAATCGCAATGCGAACTCGATTCAGTTATCGGTGTCTTTGAGTGTATAATAACTCAGAGCCCGTGAAAAATTGGAATCAATGGGAAGGTAGCACTTGATGAAGAACTCATAAGAAGTTATGCAGTTCCAAGATAATCTCGAGATACCAGGGGGGTAATACTCGAAGACGGATCAAAGTAGAGGTTGGACCGGGGTATTGATCCACAGAAGACAAGTGCTTACACTTGCATCGAAAATGGTATTTAAAGGAGAACATGGTCGGAACCACGATTGCAAAAGGCCAGATCCCAGATATAAGATGAACTTATACCAAAGGAATAATTATTTTTACGAGCAGCTTCCATGATAAGTTATACATCGTGTCCCTGGGCATGAACGCAAGGTTCAAGGTCGACTCCCACTTCTTCAATGTATAACCTTCCATTCACTATTCGCTTTGATAAAGGCATTAGTGTTGAAAGTTTTACCTGGTGAAATACCAGATGAGTATGACTCGTGAAAACTTCCGAGTTCACACATATAAAGGAAGGCATCGGATCAACCCGTTAGGGTATCGTGGAAACATATACCACAATCTTCAACAGTAGATATCACCAGCTCAAAAGCAGAGCATGGATGGCAAAAGGAGAGGATACAATTTACCAAAGGCATTATGTATCAGAGGAAAGGCTCACAAGGTTATCGAATATGAAGGGCATTGTCAGATAAAATCCAACAAAGGATCTGGTGGTCCAAAAGGGGTCTGACGTGAGCATCGGTACTCAACTAGAGGAAAAAGAATGCAAGGAGATCAGATTATAGAAACAACTGACTAACTCAATTGTCAAATGCAAAGGAATTATGATTTCCAAATCGAGGGATCAGAAGCAAGGCTCTGATTAGAGATGGATAAGTTGAATAGACTTAGGGTACAATCAATGACAATTGGATTGGTCGAGAACCAATTCCAGTTAAAAGAATGGCAGCTTAGCCGGAGAAGTAATTTATAAGGATCAATGATGATTGCGTGCATTCGCCAACATATTGAGTCAACAGACTCAAAATAATAATGACAAGGAATGTCATTAAGACTACGAGACTTATGGGATTAATCATAATGCAAGCAGGCAAGAATTTCAAGAGCCAAAGGCTCTAGAGGATTTTCAGAAGATCGAATAGTATTTTGAAGACTTTTGTGAAACTCATGAACAACTGGGGATGAGCGGATACTTGACAAGTGCGGCGATTTATTTGAAGGGGTATTCATGTGGCAAAGAACTGCTAGGCAGTAGGCACGAAGTATTCTCGGAACAATAGAGAAAACTTCGGGTATCTTGTAATAACAAGAACAATGGGGAATGATCGTAAGAATGGCAAGTGTAAGTAGTTATCCATAAGGATTTATTGGTGGTCGGGAATAGCAAAAGTGATGGGCACAAAGTCTCGAGAGAATATCAAAGAGTATCTCCGAAATCTTCTGGTGCAGTCGGTGACCATCTGGACTGAAGGGGCTCTCCGGGAGAAAGTATTTTCGAGAACCTAAAGTTAGTTTTTAGTAAAAATCATTTAACCCGAATAGAAGAGGGTTCAGAATCCCAGAGTAAAGGTCAAGGAATAAAAGATCCTAATACCTCCTGATGGCGACGTGGGCCCATGGGCCACACAGCCATGTTAGTAAAAGTTTTTCAACGACTAGACTCGACTTCGGCCAAGGAGTTGGAAGGGGGATTCCTACAGGCAGTCGGCTCTGATACCAACTTGTGACGCCCCCGATTTAATCGTACACTAATCATGCACGCAAACGTGTACGATCAAGATCAGGGACTCACGGGAAGATATCACAACACAACTCTAAAACATAAATAAGTCATACAAGCATAATAATACAAGCCAGGGGCCTCGAGGGCTCGAATACAAGTGCTCGATCATAGACGAGTCAGCGGAAGCAACAATATCTGAGTACAGACATAAGTTAAACAAGTTTGCCTTAAGAAGGCTAGCACAAACTGGGATACAGATCGAAAGAGGCGCAGGCCTCCTGCCTGGGATCCTCCTAAACTACTCCTGGTCGTCGTCAGCGGGCTGCACGTAGTAGTAGGCACCTCCGGTGTAGTAGTCGTCGTCGTCGACGGTGGCGTCTGGCTCCAGGGCTCCAGCATATGGTTGCGACAACCAGGTAGAAGGGAAAGGGGAAAAGAGGGAGAAAAGCAACCGTGAGTACTCATCCAAAGTACTCGCAAGCAAGGAACTACACTACATATGCATGGGTATATGTGTAAAGGGCCATATCGGTGGACTGAACTGCAGAATGCCAGAATAAGAGGGGGATAGCTAATCCTGTCGAAGACTACGCTTCTGGCAGCCTCCGTCTTGCAGCATGTAGAAGAGAGTAGATTGAAGTCCCCCAAGTAGCATCTCCAAGTAGCATCTCCAAGTAGCATCTCCAGGTAGCATCTCCAAGTAGCATCGCATAGCATAATCCTACCCGGCAATCCTCTCCTCGTCGCCCTGCGGAAAAGCGATCACCGGGTTGTCTGTGGAACTTGGAAGGGTGTGTTTTATTAAGTATCCGGTTCTAGTTGTCATAAGGTCAAGGTACAACTCCAAGTCGTCCTGTTACCGAAGATCACGGCTATTCGAATAGATTAACTTCCCTGCAGGGGTGCACCACATAGCCCAACACGCTTGATCCCATTTGGCCGGACACACTTTCCTGGGTCATGCCCGGCCGCGGAAGATCAACACGTCGCAGCCCCACCTAGGCAAAACAGAGAGGCCAGCACGCCGGTCTAAACCTAAGCGCACAGGGGTCAGGGCCCATCGCCCATAGCACACCTGCACGTTGCGTACGCGGCCGAAAGCAGAACTAGCCCCCTTAATACAAGAGCAGGCTTACGTTCCAATCCGGCGCGCGCCGCTCCGTCGCTGACGTCTGAAGTGCTTCGGCTGATACCACGACGTCGGGATACCCATAACTACTCCCACGTAGATGGTTAGTGCGTATAGGCTCGTAGCCAGACTCAGATCAAATACCAAGATCTCATTAAGCGTGTTAAGTATCCGCGAATGCCGAACAAGGCCAGGCCCACCTGTCTCCTAGGCGGTCTCAACCTGCCCTGTCGCTCCGCCACAAAGTAATAGTCGGGGGCCGTCGGGAACCCAGGCCCACCTCTACCGGGATGGAGCCACCTGCCCCTTCAGCCCCCAACTCCGAACAGTATCACAGGTAATGTAACAGTGTAAAGTATATAGTATATGCCCGTGATCACCTCCCGAAGTGATCACAGCCCAGTAGTATAGCATGGCAGACGGACAAGAGTGTAGGGCCACTGATGGTACACTAGCATCCTATACTAAGCATTTAGGATTGCGGGTAAGGTATCAATGACTGTAGCAGCAATGACAGGCTATGCATCAGAATAGGATTAACGGAAAGCAGTAACAAGCTACACTACTCTAATGCAAGCAGTATAGAGAAGAGTAGGCGATATCTGGTGATCAAAGGGGGGGCTTGCCTGGTTGCTCTGGCAAGAGAGAGGGGTCGTCAACTCCGTAGTCGAACTGGTCAGCAGCAGCGTCGGTCTCGTAGTCTACCGGAGAGAAGAGGGGGAAGAAATAATGAATACAGAGCAAACAAAGCACCACAAAATATATCAAGGCAATACGCGGTGTTCGGTGTGCCCTAACGCGGTAGTAGGTGATACCGGTGAAGGGGGGAAAACCCCCGGGAAAGTATTCCCGGTGTTTCGTGTTTTCGGGCAAAGGAGCCGGAGGGGGAAAGTTGCGGGTTCGATAGGTTAGGGGGGTGTGGCGGACGAACGGACTGCGTATCCGGAATCGTCTCGTCGTTCTGAGCAACTTTCATGTTGAAAATATTTTCATCCGAGTTACGGATTAAAAGATATGATTTTCTAAAGATTTAAATCATTTTCTGATTTTAATTAATTATTTAAATTAACATTATCCAGAATAGTGTTTGCTGACGTCAGCATGACGTCAGCAGTCAACAGGGGTGTTGACTGGTCAATCTGACGTGTGGGACCCACTGGTCATAGACTGTTTAGGCTAACCACAGATTAGTTAATTTAATTACTATTTAATTAACCTAACTAGTTAATTAAATTAATTAAACCGGATTAATTAACTTAATTAATTCATTAGATGATTAATTAATTAATAATTAATTTTATTAAATCATTTTTTTATTTTTTTATTTTTATTTTTAATTCCTTTTTTTTCAAACGTTATGGGCATGGGGCCCATCTGTCATAGGCCCATAGGGGCCTATCGGGTTCGGGCGCTCGGGTGCGGATGTCACCCGAGCGGGTGCCCATCGGAGCGGACCCGAGGCGACGGGACGGGCGCGTGGGTGCGCCGGAGCGAAGGTGAGGCGGGTGCGGGGAGCGAGGGCGTGGCCCTGGCGCCGGGCGCGGCTAGCAGCGCGGTCGGTGGCCACGGCCGGCCATGAAGGCGCGACGGGGCGGAGGGAACGGGGTGGAGCCGCTGGCGGA
>NC_057804.1:4367734-4393398 GCF_018294505.1 Triticum aestivum
TTTTTACTTAAAATTTAAAATGATCCCTAAATTAGTAATACCATGAAACCCACTGCCACAAAAGGTTTTATCCCAAGACAGTTTAGTTTAGTATTTTATTTATTTATAAAAGCATTTAAATATCGGTTTTGCTACTGTTTTATTCATTTTAGATTATTTAAACATTTTATAAAAGTGTGGTTTCTTCACCATAATTACCTATGTATTATTTGGCAACCACCGAACATTTTTGTTTTAATTTTGAAAACTTTTATTGTTTTCTTTTATTTAAATTTTGAATTTTTTTCGGTTCTGAACTATCGAGAGTTTATCACAGTAACCGTGGTGACGTGGCATCATTAGCGGGGAATCACTGTAGCTTAATTATCCGGGCGTCACACATAGTCAGGAAACCATGACTATCTGTTGACCAACGAGCTAGTCAAGTAGAGGCTCACTAGGGACATGTTATGGTCTATGTATTCACACGTGTATTATGATTTCCGGATAATACAGTTATAGAATGAATAAAAGACAATTATCATGAACAAGGAAATATAATAATAACCCTTTTATTATTGCCTCTAGGGCATATTTCCAACAGTCTCCCACTTGCACTAGAGTCAATAATCTAGTTACATTGTGATGAATCGAACACCCATAGAGTTCTGGTGTTGATCATGTTTCGCTCGCGAGAGAGGTTTAGTCAACGGATCTGCGACATTCAGATCCGTATGTACTTTGCAAATATCTATGTCTCCATCTTGAACATTTTCACGGATGGAGTTGAAACGACGCTTGATGTGCCTGTTCTTCTTGTGAAACCTGGGCTCCTTGGCAAGGGCAATAGCTCCAGTGTTGTCACAGAAGAGTTTGATCGGCCCCGACGCATTGGGTATGACTCCTAGGTCGGTGATGAACTCCTTCACCCAAATAGCTTCATGCGCTGCCTCCGAGGCTGCCATGTACTCCGCTTCACACGTAGATCCTGCCACGGCGCTCTGCTTGCAGCTACACCAGCTTATTGCTCCACCATTCAACCTATACACGTATCCGGTTTGTGACTTAGAGTCATCCAGATCTGTGTCGAAGCTAGCGTCGACGTAACCCTTTACAGCGAGCTCTTCGTCACCTCAATAAACGAGAAACATGTCCTTTGTCCTTTTCAGGTACTTCAGGATATTCTTGACCGCTGTCCAGTGTTCCTTGCCGGGATTACTTTGGTACCTTCCTACCAAACTTACGGCAAGGTTTACATCAGGTCTGATACACAGCATGGCATACATAATAGATCCTATGGTTGAGGCATAGGGGATGACGCTCATCTCTTCTTTATCTTTTGCCGTGGTCGGGCATTGAGCCGAGCTCAATCTCACACCTTGCAGTACAGGCAAGAACCCTTTCTTAGACTGATCCATTTTGAACTTCTTCAAAATCTTATCAAGGTATGTGCTTTGTGAAAGACCTATGAGGCGTCTTGATCTATCCCTATAGATCTTGATGCCTAATATGTAAGCAGCTTCTCCAAGGTCCTTCATTGAAAAACACTTATTCAAGTAGGCCTTAATGCTGTCCAAGAATTCTATATCATTTCCCATCAAAAGTATGTCATCTACATATAATATGAGAAATGCTACAGAGCTCCCACTCACTTTCTTGTAAACGCAAGCTTCTCCATAAGTCTGCATAAACCCAAACGCTTTGATCATCTCATCAAAGCAAATGTTCCAACTCTGAGATGCTTGCACCAGCCCATAAATGAATCGCTGGAGCTTTTATACTTTGTTAGCGTTCTTAGGATCGACAAAACCTTCCGGCTGCATCATATACAACTCTTCCTTAAGATAGCCGTTAAGGAATGCCGTTTTGACGTCCATCTACCATATCTCATAATCATAGTATGCGGCAATTGCTAACATGATTCGGACGGACTTAAGCTTCGCTATGGGAGAGAAAGTCTCACCGTAGTCAATCCCTTGAACTTGTTGATAACCCTTAGCGACAAGTCGAGCTTTATAGATGGTAATATTACCATCCGCGTCTGTCTTCTTCTTAAAGATCCATTTGTTTTCTATTGCTCGCCGATCATCGGGCAAGTCAGTCAAAGTCCATACTTTGTTTTCATACATGGATTCTATCTCGGATTTCATGGCTTCTAGCCATTTGTTGGAATCTGGGCCCGCCATCGCTTCTTCATAGTTCGAAGGTTCACCGTTGTCTAACAACATGATTTCCAGGACAGGGTTGCCGTACCACTCTGGTGCGGAACGTGTCCTTGTGGACCTACGAAGTTCAGTAGCAACTTGATCCGAAGTACCTTGATCATCATCATTATTTTCCTCTGCAGTTGGTGTAGGCATCACAGGAACATCTTCCTGAGCTGCACTACTATCCCGTTCAAGAGGTACTACTTCATCGAGTTCTACTTTCCTCCCACTTACTTCTTTCGAGAGAAACTCTTTTTCCAGAAAGGATCCATTCTTGGCAACAAAGATCTTGCCCTCGGATCTTAAGGAGAAGGTATACCCAATGGTTTCCTTAGGGTATCCTATGAAGACGCATTTTTCCGACTTGGGTTCGAGCTTTTCAGGTTGAAGTTTCTTGACATAAGCATGGCATCCCCAAACTTTTAGAAACGACAGCTTAGGTTTCTTCCCAAACCATAATTCATACGGTGTCGTCTCAACGGATTTAGACGGTGCCCTATTTAAAGTGAATGTAGCTGTATCTAGAGCGTATCCCCAAAATGATAGCGGTAAATCGGTAAGAGACATCATAGACCGCACCATATCCAATAGAGTGCGATTACGACGTTCGGACACACCGTTACGCTGAGGTGTTCCAGGCGGCGTGAGTTGTGAAACGATTCCACATTTTCTTAAGTGTGTACCAAATTCGTGACTTAAATATTCTCCTCCACGATCCGATCGCAAGAATTTTATCTTTCGGTCACGTTGATTCTCTACTTCATTCTGAAATTCCTTGAACTTTTCAAAGGTCTCAGACTTGTGTTTCATCAAGTAGACATACCCATATCTACTCAAGTCATCAGTGAGAGTGAGAACATAACGATATCCTCCGCGAGCCTCAACGCTCATTGGACCACACACATCAGTATGTATGATTTCCAATAAGTTGGTTGCTCGCTCCATTGTTCCGGAGAACAGAGTCTTGGTCATTTTGCCCATGAGGCATGGTTCGCATGTGTCAAATGATTCATAATCGAGAGACTCTAAAAGTCCATCAGCATGGAGCTTCTTCATGCGCTTGACACCAATGTGACCAAGGCGGCAGTGCCACAAGTATGTGGGACTATCGTTATCAACTTTACATCTTTTGGTATTCACACTATGAATATGTGTAGTATTATGTTCGAGATTCATTAAGAATAAACCATTGACCATCGGGGCATGACCATAAAACACATCTCTCATATAAATAGAACAACCATTATTCTCGGATTTAAATGAGTAGCCATCTCGCATCAAACGAGATCCATATACAATGTTCATGCTCAAACTTGGCACTAAATAACAATTATTGAGGTTTAAAACTAATCCCGTAGGTAAATGTAGAGGTAGCGTGCCAACGGCGATCACATCAACCTTGGAACCATTCCCGACGCGCATCGTCACCTCGTCCTTCGCCAGTCTCCGCTTATTCCGCAGCTCCTGCTGTGAGTTACAAATATGAGCAACGGCACCGGTATCAAATACCCAGGAGTTACTACGAGTACTGGTAAGGTACACATCAATTACATGTATATCAAATATACCTTTAGTGTTGCCGGCCTTCTTATCCGCTAAGTATTTGGGGCAGTTCCGTTTCCAGTGACCCTTCCCTTTGCAATAAAAGCACTCAGTTTCAGGCTTGGGTCCATTCTTTGACTTCTTCCCGGCAACTCGCTTACCGGGCGCGGCAACATCTTTGCCGTCCTTCTTGAAGTTCTTCTTACCCTTGCCCTTCTTGAACTTAGTGGTCTTATTGACCATCAACACTTGATGTTCTTTCTTGATTTCAACCTCTACCGACTTCAGCATTGAAAATACTTCAGGAATGGTTTTCACCATCCCCTGCATATTGTAGTTCATCACAAAGCTCTTGTAGCTTGGTGGGAGCGACTGAAGGATTCTGTCAATGACCGCCTCATCCGGGAGGTTAATGTCCAGCTGGGACAGGCGGTTGTGCAACCCAGACATTTTGAGTATATGCTCACTGACAGAACTGTTTTCCTCCATCTTACAACTATAGAACTTGTCGGAGACTTCATATCTCTCGACCCGGGCATGAGTTTGGGAAACTAGTTTCAGCTCCTCAAACATCTCATATGCTCCGTGTTGCTCAAAACGCTTTTGGAGCCCCGGTTCTAAGCTGTAAAGCATGCCGCACTGAACTTGGGAGTAATCATCAGCACGAGACTGCCAAGCATTCATAATGTCTTGGTTCTCTGGGACGGGAGCGTCACCTAGCGACATATTGTTTCCTGGCAGCTATGAGGATGATCCTCAGGTTCCGGACCCAGTCCGTATAGTTGCTGCCATCATCTTTCAGCTTGGTTTTCTCTAGGAACGCGTTGAAGTTCATGTTGACATGAGCGTTGGCCATTTGATCTACAAGACATATTTTGCAAAAATTTTAGACTATTTTCATGATAATTAAGTTCATCTAATCAAATTATTCAATGAACTCCCACTCAGATTAGACATCCCTCTAGTCATCTAAGTGTTACACGATCCGAGTCGACTAGGCCGTGTCCGATCATCACGTGAGACGGACTAGTCATCATCGGTGAACATCTCCATGTTGATCGTATCTTCCATACGACTCGTGTTCGACCTTTCGGTCTCTGTGTTCCGAGGCCATTTCTGTACATGCTAGGCTCGTCAAGTTAACCCTAAGTGTTCTGCATGTGTAAATCTGTCTTACACCCGTTGTATGTGAACGTAAGGATCTATCACACCCGATCATCACGTGGTGCTTCGAAACGACGAACTTTAGCAACGGTGCATAGTTAGGGGGAACACCTTCTTGAAATTATTATAAGGGATCATCTTATTTACTACCACCGTTCTAAGTAAACAAGATGCATAAAACATAATAATAAACATCACATGCAATTATATAGTAGTGACATGATATGACCAATATCATATAGCTCCTTTGATCTCCATCTTCGGGGCTCCATGATCATCTTCGTCACCGGCATGACACCATGATCTCCATCATCATGATCTCCATCATTGTGTCTTCATGAAGTTGTCACGCCAACGACTACTTCTACTTCTATGGCTAACACGTTTAGCAATAAAGTAAAGTAATTTACATGGCGTTCTTCAATGACACGCAGGTCATACAAAAATAAAGACAACTCCTATGGCTCCTGCCGGTTGTCATACTCATCGACATGCAAGTCGTGATTCCTATTACAAGAACATGATCTCATACATCAAAATATATCATTCATCACAACTTCTGGCCATATCACATCACATGACAATTGCTGCAAAAACAAGTTAGACGTCGTCTAATTGTTGTTGCATCTTTTACGTGGCTACAATTGGGTTCTAGCAAGAACGTTTTCTTACCTACGAATAACCACAACGTGATTTTGTCAACTTCTATATACCCTTCATAAGGGCCCTTTTCATCGAATCCACTCCAAATAAAGTGGGAGAGACAGACACCCGCCAGCCACCTTATGCAACTAGTGCATGTCAGCCGGTGGAACCGGTCTCACGTAAGCGTACGTGTAAGGTTGGTCCGGGCCGCTTCATCCCACAATACCGCTGAAGCAAGATAAGACTAGTAGCGGCAAGCAAGTTGACAAGATCTACGCCCACAACAAAATTGTGTTCTACTCGTGCAATAGAGAACTACACATAGACCTAGCTCATGATGCCACTGTTGGGGAACGTTGCGGAAAATTAAAATTTTTCCTACGGTTTCACCAAGATCCATCTATGAGTTCATCTAAGCAACGAGTCATGGGAGAGAGATTGCATCTACATACCACTTGTAGATCGCGTACGGAAGCGTTTGAGGGAACGGTGATGATGGAGTCATACTCGCCGTGATTCAGATCACCGGAGATCCTAGCGCCGAACGGACGGCACCTCCGCGTTCAACACACGTACGGAGCGGATGACGTCTCCTCTTTCTTGATCCAGCAAGGGGGAAGGAGAGGTTGATGATGATGGCTCCAGCAGCAGCACAACGGCGTGGTGGTGGTGGAACAGCAGCACTCCGGCAGGGCTTCGCCAAGCTCGTGACGGAGGAGGAAGAGGTGTAGCAGGGGGAGGGGGCGCCAGGACTTCAGGGTGCGGCTGCCCCCTTCCCCCCTCCCTTTATAAAGGCCCCCAGGGGGGGCGCCGGCCCTGGGAGATCCAATCTCCCAAGGGGGCGGCGGCCAAGGGGGGTGGAGTGCCCCCCAAGGCAAGTGGGGCGCCCCCCCACCCTAGGGTTTCAACCCTAGGCGCAGGGGGTGGGCCAAGGGACGTGCACAAGCCCACTATGGGCTGGTTCCCCGCCCCACTTCAGCCCTTCGGGCCCTCCGGGATGGGTGGCCCCACCCGATGGACCCCCGGGACCCTTTCGGTGGTCCCGGTACAATACCGGGTGACCCCGAAACTTTCCCGGTGGCCGAAATATGACTTCCTATATATAATTCTTCACCTCCGGACCATTCTGGAACTCCTCGTGACGTCCGGGATCTCATCCGGGACTCCGAACAACATTCGATATGCTGCATACTCATATTCATACAACCCTAGCGTCACCGAACCTTAAGTGTGTAGACCCTACGGGTTCGGGAGACACGTAGACATGACCAAGACGGCTCCCGGGCAATAACCAACAGCGGGATCTGGATACCCATGTTGGCTCCCACATGCTCCTCGATGATCTCATCAGATGAACCACGATGTCGAGGATTCGAACAACCCTGTATACAATTCCCTTTGTCAATCGGTATGTTACGTGCCCGAGACTCGATCGTCGGTATCCCAATACCTCGTTCAGTCTTGTTACCGGCAAGTCACTTTACTCGTACCGTAATACATGATCCCGTGACCAAACACTTGGTCACTTTGAGCTCATTATGATGATGCATTACCGAGTGGGCCCAGAGATACCTCTCCGTCATACGGAGTGACAAATCCCAGTCTCGATCCGTGTCAACCCAACAGACACTTTCGGAGATACCTGTAGTGCACCTTTATAGTCACCCAGTTACGTCGTGACGTTTGGTACACCCAAAGCACTCTTACGGTATCCGGGAGTTACACGATCTCATGGTCTAAGGAAGAGATACTTGACATTGAAAAAGCTCTAGCAAAACGAACTACACGATCTTGTGCTATGCTTAGGATTGGGTCTTGTCCATCACATCATTCTCCTAATGATGCAATCCCGTTGTCAATGACATCTAATGTCCATAGTCAGGAAACCATGACTATCTGTTGACCAACGAGCTAGTCAACTAGAGGCTCACTAGGGACATGTTATGGTCTATGTATTCACACGTGTATTACTATTTCCGGATAATACAGTTATAGAATGAATAAAAGACAATTATCATGAACAAGGTAATATAATAATAACCCTTTTATTATTGCCTCTAGGGCATATTTCCAACATTCGGCACCCCTGCATCAAGGGGATAGGAGTAGCGACAGGTGTCGGCAGGATGGTGGTTCCAGGCTTATATTGATGTAATGCTTTGTAAGGTCTCTGAGTATAATTAATAAAATGGCTGTATGCATCGATCAGATGCAGAGGCCGGGGGTGATCCTCCTTTTCTAAAAAAAACGAGCAGCAACGAGATGTGTGGGCACTGCTTCTTGTCGTACTTCATCACGGCCACCGACCTCTGTGTTCCTCACAACCCTTCCCTTTAATCATGCTCCCTTGCATGACAAGCATTATGTCGAAGGAACAATGATATGTGTTTTCATATTGTGTGCAAAATATATCGAGAACGAATATCAGTCATTGCCATTGACTCCATAAAAAAACTGATCGGAAGGACTAGCGACTCGTGATCTAGCACCACCACCAGATCCCTCCTCCACCGCCACCTCACCCCGATGATCCTTCCTCGCCCCGCCGCACCTTCCTCCCCTCGCCGCCGCCTGAGGTGCCCTCCAGCAAAGTCCGCATGGCTCCAAGGAAGGTGGTGGAGTGTCCCTTCCCCGGCTGCTCGGCGCTTGTACGGCGGTTGTCGTCAATGGATCAGGGACGGCGGTCCCTTTGGTGAGGCTTCCCCATCCGGTGCCCCGGCCCCCGGCAAGGCTGGCGAGCTGCATGAATTCGGCCTGGGCGGCTGCCA
This sequence comes from Triticum aestivum, assembly GCF_018294505.1. Classification (NCBI taxonomy): domain Eukaryota; kingdom Viridiplantae; phylum Streptophyta; class Magnoliopsida; order Poales; family Poaceae; genus Triticum; species Triticum aestivum. Next base: position 4,376,040 of record NC_057804.1, read on the forward strand.
GACCAGCGGCGGATTCTGTTCCTGGCAGCGAAGCCTCAGCAATTCGCAACACCATTTTATCTGCTGCCTACTGTCCCATCTAGGTGCGTTGCAGTCTTGCCGGACTTGGCCGTGCTGGTTAGCTAGCCGGTAGCTGATTTGCAGGCGGAGCTAGAGGTGGGGATCAAGATCGGGATAATTATCTGGTCGGTTTTGGCCGGCCACGACGACGCTGACACTTGCGGGTGCCGATATTCTTCTTGGACATGTCGTTACGCTCCGCCCTACTCTTCCCACCTCACTGCTTGTCGGGTGAAAACTGTAACTATGGTGGGCTGCGACGGTGCTCAAGGCATCATGTCCTTCCAGAAGGTGTCGCCATGAGTGCTTTATGCTTGTGCCCCTGCCGAAGCTGAAGCAGCGCCCCACCCATCGGAAGCACGACCGGTGCCCACCTTGTCGCGCCCTTGCGCAACCTGCACATCCTGCAACTTGACCTGCAACTAGGCCTCGCACGCTACCGAGCCCACGTTGCCCGCCTCCGGCGACCCCAACAGCCGCTTGTTGCTGGAGTTCCGTTTGATGGACGAGCCGCGCGACCTATCCATGGCCACGATAGCGGCGAACGAGCGGGAAAGTGGAGGTGGAGGTGGGAGGAGGGAGATAGAGCATGGAGGAACCCGAGATTTGAGAAGTTCATGACGGGAGGAAGGAAACCCTAGCCAGGGATTCGGGTGTATTTTAAGGACTTAAAGTAGGCCAAGGGGCCGTGGAAGAGACGAGCCAAGTCCAGCAGTAGCGGGGCGAGAGCAGACCGGCCTCCCCGGGCCAAAGAGAGGGGGAAAGGACACAAGCAAAAGAGTAGGGCCGGACGAGCACCCCTCCGACCGCGGCCCATGAGCCGGCCCAATATGGGACACACCAGGCCCACAGACAGGCCCGACACCCACTCACATAATTTTCAGTGGTTTTTTCATAACCTTTTGATTTATTACTTTACATTTTCTCCTCCTTTGAAACTTAGAAATAATTTAAATAGGACATTAGACACAATATTAGAGCCTTTCCATCATTTTACTCTGCGAGAGTAGTCTCGACCACCATGTGGAAGTCATAGAACAGCTTATCCACATAAATTATTCATGTTTAGCACATTTACATAAACTTTTGATCCGTTGCCGATGATTTTTTATTCGCTAAATAGAAAACTTACTTAAATAGCATAATTTAGACATTGCACCAGCATTTCTTCCTTTGAAGCTTCGAAAGTAGTATGTTCGACCATATGGATAACTAGTAATCATATAATTTCATATAATTTCATCATGAATTTTGTTCCCTTCTTATCCATCACGATAGATTTTCACTTCGTTCAAAACGAAAAACTTATTAATTAAGCGTCATCGACATCTTTCGAAATCGTTTCCACAATTTCATGCTTCGAGGGTTGTCTATGCATCTATATGCACCTCAGATAGCAACTTACCTATAGAAATCTGATAATTTGGTATATTTTTAACCGTTTTGATCCATCATGGTAGATTTACTATTTTTTCAAAACAGAAAACTTGTTTAAATAGCATTATCGACAAGTGATAGAAACCTTGCTTCGTTTCATGTTTCGAAGTTGTCTATGCCGTCATTTGAAAATCCTACAACAACTTATATATGCAGGAGTCACATAATTTTTAGTATTGTTTCATAACCTCTTGATTTATTAATTTACATTTTCTCCTCCTTTAAAACTCAGAAATTATTTATATAGGATATTAGACACATTAGAACAACCTTTCCATCATTCCATTCTTTGAGAGGAGTCTCGACCGCCATGTGGAAGTCATAGAACAGCTTATCCACATAAATTATTCATGTTTAGCACATTTACATAAACTTTTGATCCGTTGCCGATGATTTCTTATTCGCTAAATAGAAACTTACTTAAGTAGCATCATTTAGACATTGCACCAGCATTTCTTCCTTTCAAGCTTCGAAAGTAGTATGTTCGACCATATGGATCTCGTATAATAACTTATAACTAGTAATCATATAATTTCATCATGAATTTTGTTCTCTTTTTATTCATCACTATAGATTTTCACTTTGTTCAAAACTGAAAACTTATTAGTTAAGCGTCATCGACACCTTTCGAAATCGGTTCCACCATTTCATGCTTCGAGGGTTGTCTATGCATCTATATGCACCTCAGATAGCAACTTACCTATAGAAATCTGATAATTTGGTACATCTTTAACCGTTTTGATCCATCATGGTAGATTTTCTATTTTTTTCAAAACTGAAAACTTGTTTAAATAGCATTATCGACAAGTGATAGAAACCTTGCTTCGTTTCTTGTTTCGAAGTTGTCTATGCCGCCATTTGAAAATCCTACAACAACTTATATATGTAGGAGTCGCATAATTTTTAGTACTGTTTCATAACCTCTTGATTTATTACTTTAGATTTCTCCTCCTTTAAAACTCAGAAATTATTTATATAGGACATGAGACACATTAGAACAACCTTTCCATCATTCCATTCTTCAAGAGGAGTCTCGACCGCCATGTGGAAGTCACAGAACAGCTTATCCACATAAATTATTCATGTTTAGCACATTTACATAAACTTTTGATCCGTTACCGATGATTTTTTATTCGCTAAACAGAACACTTACTTAAATAGCATCATTTAGACATTCCACAAGCATTTCTTCCTTTCAAGCACTCGAAGTAGTATGTTCGGCCATATGGATCTCGTATAACAACTTATAACTAGTAATCATATAATTTTATCACCAATTGTGTTCCCTATTTATCCATCACTATAGATTTTCACTTCGCTCAAAACTGAAACCTTATCAATTAATCGTCATCTACATATTCCGAAAACGTTTCCACCATTTCATGCTTCGTGGGTTGTCCATGCATTTATATGCACCTCCTATAGCAACTTACCTATAGAAATCTGATAATTTGGTACATTTTTAACCGTTTTGATCCATCATGGTAGATTTTCTATTTTGGCGAAACTGAAAACTTGTTTAAATAGCTTTATCAACAAGTGATTGAAGCCTTGCTTCATTTCTTGTTTCAAAGTTGTCTATGCCGCCATTTGAAAATCCTACAACAACTTATATATGTAGGAGTCACAAAATTTTCAGTGGTTTTTCATAACCTTTTGATTTATTACTTCACATTTTTCTCCTCCTTTAAAACTCAGAAATAATTTAAATAGGACATTAGACACAATATTAGATCCTTTCCATCATTTCATTCCGCGAGAGTAGTCTCGACCGCCATGTGAAAGTCATAGAACAGCTTATCCACATAAATTTTTCATGTTTAGCATATTTACATAAACTTTTGATCCGTTGCCGATGTTTTTTTTCGCTAAACAGGAAACTTACTTAAATAGCATCATTTAGACATTGCACCAGCATTTGTTCCTTTCAAGCTTCAGAAGTATTATGTTCGACCATATGGATCTCGTATAACAACTTGTAACTAGTAATCATAGAATTTCATCACCAATTTTGTTCCCTTTTTATGCATCACCACAGATTCGCTTCGTTCAAAACTGAAAACTAATTAATTAAGCGGCATCGACATATTCCGAAATCATTTCCACCATTTCATGCTTCGAGGGTTTTCCATGCATCTATATGCACCTCAGATAGCAACTTACCTATAGAAATCTGATAATTTGGTACATTTTTAACTGTTTAGATCCATCATGGTAGATTTTTTATTTTTGCGAAACGTAAAACTTGTTTAAATAGCAATATCGACAACTGATAGATGCCTTGCTTCGTTTCTTGTTTCGAAGTAATCTATGCCGCCATCTGAAAATGCTAAAACAACTTATATATGTAGGAGCCACATAATTTCTAGTAGTTTTTCATAACCTTTAAATTTATTACTTTACATTTTTCCTCATTTGAAACTCAGAAATCATTTAAATAGGACATTAGACACATTATAACAGCCTTTACATCATTCCATTCTTCGAGAGTAGTCCCGACCGCCATGTGGAAATCATAGAATAGCTTATCCACATAAATTATTCATGTGTAGCACCTTTACATAAACTTTTGATCTGTTACCGATGATTTTTTATTCGCTAAACAGAAAACTTACTTAAATAACATCATTTAGACATTACACCAGCATTTCTTCCTTTCAAGCTTCGGAAGTAGTATGTTCGACCATATGGATCTCGTATAACAACTTATAACTAGTAATCATATAATTTCATCACCAATTTTGTTCCCTTTTTATCCATCACTATAGATTTTCATTTCGTTCAAAACTGAAATCTTATTAATTAAGCGTCATCGACATATTTCGAAATCGTTTCCACAATTTCATGCTTCAAGGGTTGTGCATGTATCTATATGCACCTTAGATAGCAACTTACATATAGAAATATGATAATTTGATACATTTTTAATCTTTTTGATCCATCATGGTAGATTCTCTATTTTTGCGAAATTAAAAACTTGTTTAAATAGCATTATCGACAAGTGATAGAAACCTTGCTTCATTTCATGTTTCGAAGTTGTCTATGCCGCCATTTGAAAATCCTACAACAACTTATATATGTAGGAGTCACATAATTTTCAGTGGTTTTTCATAACCTTTTGATTTATTGCTTTACATTTTCTTCTCCTTTGAAACTTAGAAATAATTTAAATAGGACATTAGACACAATATTAAATCCTTTCCATCATTTCATTCATTTGAAACCTTATTAATTAAGCGTCATCGACATATTCTGAAGTCGTTCCCACCATTTCATGCTTCGTGAGTTGTCCATGCATCTATATGCACCTCATATAGCAACTTACCTATAGAAATCTAATAATTTGGTACATTTTTAACCGTTTTGATTCATCATAGTAGATTTTCTGTTTTGGCGAAACTGAAAACTTGTTTAAATAGCATTATCGACAAGTGATAGAAGCCTTGCTTCATTTCTTGTTTCGAAGTTGTATATGCCGCCATCTGAAAATTCTACAACAACTTATATATGTAGGAGTCACATAATTTTCAGTGGTTTTTCATAACCTTTTGAATTATTACTTTACATTTTATCCACCTTTGAAACTCATAAATAATTTAAATAGGACATTAGACACAATATTAGACCCTTTCCATCATTTTATTATGCGAGAGTAGTCTCGACCGCCATGTGGAAGTCATAGAATACCTTATCCACATAAATTATTCATGTTTAGCACATTTACATAAACTTTTGAATAGTATCATTTAGACATTGCACCAGCATTTGTTCCTTTCAAACTTTGGAAGTAGTTTGTTCGACCATATGGATCTCGTATAACAACTTATAACTAGTAATCATATAATTTCATCACCAATTTTGTTCACTTTTTATCCATCACTATAGATTTTCACTTCGTTTAAAACTGAAAACTTATTAATTAAGCGTCATCGACATCTTTCAAAATCGTTTCCACCATTTCATGCTTCAAGGGTTGTGCATGTATCTATATGCACCTTAGATAGCAACTTACATATAGAAATATGATAATTTGATACATTTTTAACCTTTTTGATCCATCATGATAGATTCTTTATTTTTGTGAAACTGAAAACTTGTCTAAATAGCACTATCACAAGTGATAGAAACCTTGCTTTGTTTCATGTTTCGAAGTTGTCTATGCCGCCATTTGAAAATCGTACAACAACTTACATATGCAGGAGTCACATAATTTTTAGTACTGTTTCATAACCTTTTGATTTATTACTTTACATTTTCTCCTCCTTTAAAACTCAGAAATTATTTATATAGGCCATTAGACACATTAGAACAACCTTTCCGTCATTCCATTCTTCGAGAGGAGTCTCGACCGCCATGTGGAAGTCACAGAACAGCTTATCGATATAAATTATTCATGTTTAGCACATTTACATAAACTTTTGATCTGTTACCGACGACTTTTTATTCGCTTAACAGAAAACTTACTTAAATGACATCATTTAGACATTCTACCAGCATTTCTTCCTTTCAAGCTTCGGAAGTAGTATGTTTGACCATATGGATCTCGTATAACAGCTTATAACTAGTAATCATATAATTTTATCACCAATTTTGTTCCCTTTTTATGCATCACTACAGATTCACTTTGTTCAAAAATGTAAAATTATTAATTAAGCGTCATCGACATATTCCGAAATCGTTTCCACCATTTCGTGCCGAAATCCTTTCCACTATTTCATGCTTCGTGGGTTGTCCATGATTTATATGCACCTCATATAGCAACTTACCTATAAAATCTGATAATTTGGTACATTTTTAACCGTTTTGATCCATCATGGTAGATTTTCTATTTCGGCGAAACTGAAACTTGTTTAACTGGCATTATCGACAAGTGATAGAAGCCTTGCTTCACTTCTTGTTTCGAAGTTGTCTATGCCGCCATTTGAATATCCAACAACAACTTATATATGTAGGAGTCACATAATTTTCAGTGGTTTTTCATAACCTTTTAATTTATTACTTTACATTTTCTCCTCCTTTGAAACTCATAAATAATTTAAATAGGACATTAGACACAATATTAGAGCCTTTCCATCATTTCATTCATTTGAAACCTTATTAATTAAGCGTCATCGACATATTCCGAAGTCGTTCCCACCATTTCATCCTTCATGAGTTGTCCATGCATCTATATGCACCTCATATAGCAACTTACCCTATAGAAATCTGATAATTTGGTACATTTTTAACCGTTTTGATTCACCATAGTAGATTTTCTATTTTGGCGAAACTGAAAACTTGTTTAAATAGCACTATCGACAAGTGATAGAAACCTTGCTTCATTTCTTGTTTCGAAGTTGTATATGCCGCCATCTGAAAATTCTACAACAACTTATATATGGAGGAGTGACATAATTTTCAGTGGTTTTTCATAACCTTTTGAATTATTACTTTACATTTTATCCACCTTTCAAACTCATAAATAATTTAAATAGGACATTAGACACAATATTAGACCCTTTCCATCATTTTATTATGCGAGAGTAGTCTCGACCGCCATGTGGAAGTCATAGAATACCTTATCCACATAAATTATTCTTGTTTAGCACATTTACATAAACTTTTGAATAGTATCATTTAGACATTGCACCAGCATTTGTTCCTTTCAAAAATTAGAAGTAGTATGTTCGACCATATGGATCTCGTATAACATCTTATAACTAGTAATCATATAATTTCATCACCAATTTTGTTCACTTTTTATCCATCACTATAGATTTTCACTTCGTTCAAAACTGAAAACTTATTAATTAAGCGTCATCGACATCTTTCAAAATCGTTTCCACCATTTCATGCTTCATGGGTTGTGCATGTATCTATATGCACCTTAGATAGCAACTTACATATAGAAATATGATAATTTGATACATTTTTAACCTTTTTGATCCATCATGATAGATTCTTTATTTTTGTGAAACTGAAAACTTGTTTAAATAGCATTATCGACAAGTGATAGAAACCTTGCTTCGTTTCATGTTTCGAAGTTGTCTATGCCGCCATTTGAAAATCGTACAACAACTTACATATGCAGGAGTCACATAATTTTTAGTACTGTTTCATAACCTTTTGATTTATTACTTTACACTTTCTCCTCCTTTAAAACTCAGAAATTATTTATATAGGCCATTAGACACATTAGAACAACCTTTCCATCATTCCATTCTTCGAGAGGAGTCTCGACCGCCAGGTGGAAGTCACAGAACAGCTTATCGATATAAATTATTCATGTTTAGCTCATTTACATAAACTTTTGATCTGTTACCGACGACTTTTTATTCGCTTAACAGAAAACTTACTTAAATGACATCATTTAGACATTCCACCAGCATTTCTTCCTTTCAAGCTTCGGAAGTAGTATGTTTGACCATATGGATCTCGTATAACAGCTTATAACTAGTAATCATATAATTTTATCACCAATTTTGTTCCCTTTTTATGCATCACTACAGATTCACTTTGTTCAAAAATGTAAAATTATTAATTAAGCGTCATCGACATATTCCGAAATCGTTTCCACCATTTCGTGCCGAAATCCTTTCCACTATTTCATGCTTCGTGGGTTGTCCATGATTTATATGCACCTCATATAGCAACTTACCTATAAAATCTGATAATTTGGTACATTTTTAACCGTTTTGATCCATCATGGTAGATTTTCTATTTCGGCGAAACTGAAAACTTGTTTAACTGGCATTATCGACAAGTGATAGAAGCCTTTCTTCACTTCTTGTTTCGAAGTTGTCTATGCCGCCATTTGAATATCCAACAACAACTTATATATGTAGGAGTCACATAATTTTCAGTGGTTTTTCATAACCTTTTAATTTATTACTTTACATTTTCTCCTCCTTTGAAACTCATAAATAATTTAAATAGGACATTAGACACAATATTAGAGCCTTTCCATCATTTCATTCATTTGAAACCTTATTAATTAAGTGTCATCGACATATTCCGAAGTCGTTCCCACCATTTCATCCTTCATGAGTTGTCCATGCATCTATATGCACCTCATATAGCAACTTACCCTATAGAAATCTGATAATTTGGTACATTTTTAACCGTTTTGATTCATCATAGTAGATTTTCTATTTTGGCGAAACTGAAAACTTGTTTAAATAGCACTATCGACAAGTGATAGAAACCTTGCTTCATTTCTTGTTTCGAAGTTGTATATGCCGCCATCTGAAAATTCTACAACAACTTATATATGGAGGAGTGACATAATTTTCAGTGGTTTTTCATAACCTTTTGAATTATTACTTTACATTTTATCCACCTTTCAAACTCATAAATAATTTAAGTAGGACATTAGACACAATATTAGACCCTTTCCATCATTTTATTATGCGAGAGTAGTCTCGACCGCCATGTGGAAGTCATAGAATACTTTATCCACATAAATTATTCTTGTTTAGCACATTTACATAAACTTTTGAATAGTATCATTTAGACATTGCACCAGCATTTGTTCCTTTCAAAAATTAGAAGTAGTATGTTCGACCATATGGATCTCGTATAACAACTTATAACTAGTAATCATATAATTTCATCACCAATTTCGTTACCTTTTTATCCATCACTATAGATTTTCACTTCGTTCAAAACTGAAAACTTATTAATTAAGCGTCATCGACATCTTTCAAAATCGTTTCCACCATTTCATGCTTCAAGGGTTGTGCATGTATATATATGCACCTTAGATAGCAACTTACATATAGAAATATGATAATTTGATACATTTTTAACCTTTTTGATCCATCATGATAGATTCTCTATTTTTGCGAAACTGAAAACTTGTTTAAATAGCATTATCGACAAGTGATAGAAACCTTGCTTCGTTTCATGTTTCGAAGTTGTCTATGCCGCCATTTGAAAATCCTACAACAACTAACATATGCAGGAGTCACATAATTTTTAGTACTGTTTCATAACCTCTTGATTTATTACTTTACATTTTCTCCTCCTTTAAAACTCAGAAATTATTTATATAGGACATTAGACACATTAGAACAACCTTTCCATCTTTCCATTCTTCGAGAGGAGTCTCGACTGCCATGTGGAAGTCACAGAACAGCTTATCCACATAAATTATTCATGTTTAGCACATTTACATAAACTTTTGATCTGTTACCGACGAGTTTTTATTCGCTAAAAAGAAAACTTACTTAAATGGCATCATTTAAACATTCCACCAGCATTTCTTCCTTTCAAGCTTCGGAAGTAGTATGTTTGACCATATGAATCTCGTATAACAACTTATAACTAGTAATCATATAATTTTATCACCAATTTTGTTCTCTTTTTATGCATCACTACAGATTCACTTCGTTCAAAAATGTAAAATTATTAATTAAGCGTCATCGACATATTCCGAAATCGTTTCCACCATTTCGTGCCGAAATCGTTTCCACTATTTCATGCTTCGTGGGTTGTTCATGATTTATATGCACCTCATATGGCAACTTACCTATAAAATCTGATAATTTGGTACATTTTTAACCGCTTTGATCCATCATGGTAGATTTTCTATTTTGGCGAAACTGAAAACTTGTTTAAATGGCATTATCGATAAGTGATGGAAGCCTTGCTTCACTTCTTGTTTCGAAGTTGTCTATGCCACCATTTGAAAATCCTACAACAACTTATATATGTAGGAGTCACATAATTTTTAGTGGTTTTTCATAACCTTTTGATTTATTACTTTACATATTCACCTCCTTTGAAACTCAGAAATAATTTAAATAGGACATTAGACACAATATTAGAGCCTTTCCATCATTTCATTCATTTGAAACCTTCTTAATTAAGCGTCATCGACATATTCCGAAGTCGTTCCCACCATTTCATGCTTCGTGAGTTGTCCATGCATCTATATGCACCTCATATAGCAACTTACCTATAGAAATCTGATAATTTGGTACATTTTTAACCGTTTTGATTCATCATAGTAGATTTTCTGTTTTGGCGAAACTGAAAACTTGTTTAAATAGCATTATCGACAAGTGATAGAAGCCTTGCTTCATTTCTTGTTTCGAAGTTGTATATGCCGCCATCTGAAAATTCTACAACAACTTATATATGTAGGAGTCACATAATTTTCAGTGTTTTTTCATAACCTTTTGAATTATTACTTTACATTTTATCCACCTTTGAAACTCATAAATAATTTAAATAGGACATTAGACACAATATTAGAGCCTTTCCATCATTTTATTATGCGAGAGTAGTCTCGACCGCCATGTGGAAGTCACAGAATACCTTATCCACATAAATTATTCATGTTTATGTCATTTACATAAACTTTTGAATAGTATCATTTAGACATTGCACCAGCATTTGTTCCTTTCAAACTTTGGAAGTAGTATGTTCGACCATATGGATCTCATATAACAACTTATAACTAGTAATCATATAATTTCATCACCAATTTCGTTACCTTTTTATCCATCACTATAGATTTTCACTTCGTTCAAAACTTAAAACTTATTAATTAAGCGCCATCGGCATCTTTCAAAATCGTTTCCACCATTTCATGCTTCGAGGGTTGTCCATGCATCTATATGCATCTCACATAGCAACTTAGCAATAGAAAACTGATAATTTGGTACATTTTTAACCGTTTTGATTCATCATGGTAGATTTTCTATTTTTGCGAAACTGAAAACTTGTTTAAATAGAATTATCGACAAGTGATAGAAGCCTTGCTTCGTTTCTTGTTTGGAAGTTGTCTATGCCGCCATTTTAAAATTCTACAAGAACTTATATATGTAGGAGTCACATAATTTTTAGTAGTGTTTCATAACCTCTTGATTTATTACTTTACATTTTATCCTTCTTTAAAATTTACAAATCATTTAAAAGGGACATTAGACACATTAGAACAACCTTTCCATCATTCCATTCTTTGAGAGGATTCTCGACCGCCATGTGGAAGTCACAGAACAGCTTATCCACATAAATTATTCATGTTTAGCACCTTTACATCAACGTTTCATCTGTTACCGACGACTTTTTATTCGCTAAATACAAAACTTACTTAAATAGCATCATTTAGACATTCCACAAGCATTTCTTCGTTTAAAGCTTCGGAAGTAGTACGTTCGACCATATGGATCTCGTATAACGGTATATAACTAGTAATCATATAATTTCATCACCAATTTTGTTTCCTTTTTATGCATCACTACAGATTAACTTCGTTCAAAACTGAAAACTTATTAATTAAGCGTCATCGACATATTCCGAAATCGTGTCCACCATTTCATGCTCCGGGGGTTGTCCATGCATATATATGCACCTCAGATAGCAACTTACCTATAGAAATATGATGATTTGGTACATTTTTAACCGTTTAGATGCATCATGGTAGATTTTCTATTATTACGAAACTGAAAAAAAAAATTAAATAGCATTACCGACAAGTGATAGATGCCTTGCTTCGTTTCTTGGTTTGAAGTTGTCTATGCCGCCATCTGAAAATGCTACAACAACTCATAAATGGAGGAGCCACATAATTTCTAGTAGTTTTTCATAACCTTTTAATTTATTACTTTACATTTTGTCCTCCTTTGAAACTCAGAAATCATTTAAATATGACATTAGACACATTATAACAGCCTCTCCATCATTCCATTCTTCGAGAGTAGTTTCGACCGTCATGTGGAAGTCATAGATATCCACATAAATTATTCATGTTTAGCACCTTTACATAAACTTTTGATCCGTTATCAATGATTTTTTATTCGCTAAACAGAAAACTTACTTAAATAGTATCATTTATATATTACACCAGCATTTCTTCCTTTCAAGCTTCGGAAGTAGTATGTTCGACCATATGGATATTGTATAACAACTTATAACTAGTAATCATATAATTTCATCATCAATTTCGTTCCCTTTTTATCCATCACTATAGATTTTCACTTCGTTCAAAACTGAAAACTTATTAATTAAGCGTCACCGACATCTTTCGAAATCGTTTCCACCATTTCATGCTACGTGGGTTGTCCATGCATCTATATGCGCCTCATATAGGAATTTACCTATAGAAATTTGATAATTTGGTACATTTCTAACCTTTTTGATCCATCATGGTAGATTTTTCTATTTTGGCGAAACTGAAAACTTGTTTAAATAGCATTATCGACAAGTGATAGAAGCCTTGCTTCGTTTCTTCTTTCGAAGTTGTCTATGCCGCCATTTGAAAATCCTACAACAACTTATATATGTAGGAGTCACATAATTTTTAGTTGTTTTTCATAACCTTTTGATTTATTACTTTACATTTTCTCCTCCTTTGAAACTCAGAAATAATTTAAATAGGACATTAGACACAATATTAGAGCCTTTCCATCATTATCGACAAGTGATAGATGTCTTGCTTCGTTTTTTGGTTCGAAGTTGTCTACGCCGCCATCTGAAAATGCTACAACAACTTATAAATGTAGGAGGCATATAATTTCTAGTAGTTTTTCATAACCTTTTAATTTATTACTTTACATTTTCTCCTCCTTTGAAACTCAGAAATCATTTGAATAGGACATTAGACACATTATAACAGCCTTTCCATCATTCCATTCTTCAAGAGTAGTCTCGACCGTCATGTGGAAGTCATAGAAGAGGTTATCCACATAAATTATTCATGTTTAGCACCTTTACATAAATTTTTGATCCGTTATCGATGATTTTTTATTCGCTAAACAAAAAACTTATTTAAATAGTATCATTTAGATATTACACCAGCATTTCTTCCTTTCAAGCTTCGGAAGTAGTATGTTCGACCAGATGGATATCGTATAACAACTTATAACTAGTAATAATATAATTTCATCACCAATTTTGTTCCCTTTTTATCCATCACTATAGATTTTCACTTCGTTCAAAACTGAAAACTTATTAATTAAGCGTCATCGACATATTCCGAAATCGTTTCCACCATTTCATGCTTCGTGCGTTGTCCATGCATCTATATGCACCTCACATAGCAACTAACCTATAGAAATCAGATAATTTGGTACATTTCTAACTGTTTTGATTCCTCATGGTAGATTTTCTATTTTGGCGAAACTGCAAACTTGTTTAAATAGCATTATCGACAAGTGATAGAAGCCTTGCTTCGTTTCTTGTTTCGAAGTTGTTTATGCCGCCATTTGAAAATCCTACAACAACTTATATATGTAGGAGTCACATAATTTTTAGTGGTATTTCATAACCTCTTGATTTATTATTTTACATTTTCTCCTCCTTTAAAACTCAACAATCATTTAAATAGGACATTAGACAGATTGGAACAGCCTTTCCATCATTCCATTTTTTGAGAGTAGTCTCGACCGCCATGTGGAAGTCATAGAACAGCTTATGCACATAAATTATTCATATTTAGCACGTTTACATAAACTTTTGATCCGTTACCGACGATTTTTTATTCGCTAAACAGAAAACTTACTTAAATAGCATCATTTAGACATTCCACCAGTATTTATTCCTTTCAAGCTTCGGAAGTAGTATATTCGACCATATGGATCTCGTATAACAGCTTATAACTAGTAATCATATAATTTTATCACTAATTTTTCCCCTTTTTATCCATCACTATAGATTTTCACGTTGTTCAAAACTGAAACCTTATTAATTAAGCGTTATCGACATATTCCGAAATCGTTTCCACCATTTCATGCTCCGTGGGTTGTCCATGCATCTATACGCACCTCATATAACAACTTACCTATAGAAATATGATATTTTGGTACATTTTTAACCGTTTTGATCCATCATGATAGATTTTCTATTTTGTTGAAACTGAAAACTTGTTAAAATAGCATTATCGACAAGTGATAGAAGCGTTACTTCATTTCTTGTTTCGAAATTGTCTATGTCGTCATTTGAAAATCCTACAACAACTTATATATATAGGGGTCACATAATTTTCAGTGGTTTTTCATAACCTTTTGATTTATTACTTTACATTTTCTCCTCCTTTGAAACTCAGAAATAATTTAAATAGGAAATTAGACACAATATTAGAGCCTTTCCATCATTTCATTCTGCGAGAAGTCATTCTGGCCAAAGATGACTTTATTAAGCGGAATTGGCATCGAAGTATGCAATGTATGTTTTGTCATCACGAAAAAACAATTAAACACTTGTTCTTCCAATGTAAATTGACTGGTCAGTCATCCAAGTAGCTTTTGGCTTATATCCTCCATGTAGTGTTTCTAATATGTTCAATAACTGGTTACATGTGATAGAATATAATCTCTGTAGGTTCAATCATCCAAATAGTTTCTGGCTTCTAGCTTGTGGAGTCTACATTACTGCAGGTTCTTTGCAATGAGATACAAGGTTGCTAGGCTAGGGTGAAGAACACCCCCAAAAAGCTAGGGTTCCTCCGCCTCCCGCCGGCGCCGGCGCCGGTCCACCCTGTCTTCGGTGGCCTTAGGGCTATGGGGGTGGAGTGGATCGTGGCCCTTGCCGTTGGGAGGGCACTGTTTTTAGATCTTTTTTCAAGTTTTGTTAGGGTTTTTATCTTGCTCAGGAAGGCGAGACGACGGCGGCTCCCTGAAGATGGAATAAACGTCTCCCTGTCTAGTCCCCGTTCCATTGATGCGTCTAGCATTGTTGGTGGGCGTGTGGATGTGTTTCTTCGGCGGATCTGGCTTTACTGGATTTGCTCGGATCTGTTCGTCGTTCGTCCATGGTCTTGTGTCTTTATGTTGGATTTTTCTGATCTACACTCTTCATCGTCGGCGGTTACTATTTTGGTGTGTTGGTTCTACGAGGCCTTAGCACGGCGAATTCCCGACTGTCTAAAACAACAAGGTTTGCCGGCTCCAGCAAGGGAGGCGCGATGACAGCGGCGTGCCTACGGCTCGCTTCATTTTTTGTAGTCATCGCTAGGTGGTCACGGGTCTGGATGTAATTTTAATTATTTATACGATTCATTATACTACCATTATTGAAGAGGAATAGATTGTAAAGTTTTTCCCGCAAAAATAATAATAAAAATACAAGGTTGCTTTGTTCAACGTCGTATGTAATTATCAGCATCTTCAAATTAATATGTAAGTAATACTACCTTTGTGCACTAATATAAGACGTTTTTGCAGTTAAGAACGTCTTACATTAGTGTACAAAGGGAGTAGCTATAAGATAAGAACACACATCCTAGGAGTTCCTCGCAGCGACGGCACCACCATTGAGCTTCTGGTCGCCGCCGGGCAAGGACGACATCGCCCCGCATGATCGTTGTCCCGCCATTGGGCCCCATGCCAACACAGCACCTCCACCTGTGGATTGAGCGGAGAGGAAAACGGTCTCACCGCAACCTACGCCTAGCGGCATTGCCGGCGGTTCCTCACTGGGATGGCGAGGGAGGAGGACCAGGAGGAGAGGGGAGGGTGGTGGCGAGCTACGGTTGCCCTCGACTGTGACGTGGGGAGGGGAAAGCGATGGTAATCCTTCCATCAAATGAAGAAGGCTACACTAATTAAACCTTGTTGTAGTACGTGTTTCGTACCTTTCCGTGCATGAATAGTTGGCTCTGGTGGCTTTCGCATTTATTTGGATGCCCCCTTCATCAAGAATTATTGCCACTTGTACATCACACTCCCATTCAGACAGGCTTTCGCATTTATTTCTCATTTGAAAACATTTCACAGATATAATACAGAAAGAGATATTAGAGTAGAGTACTCCCTCCATCCAAAAATACTTGTCATCAAAATAAATAAAAAATGATGTATCTAAAACTAAAATACATCTAGATACATCTTCTTTTATCTAGTTTGATGACAAGTATTTCCGGACGGAGGGAGTACAATTTTGCCCCCATCACATGTTTAGGCAGTCTTCTATCCATGTGTTCGAAAATAACAACTTTTCGCGTGCTGCAGAGCGCTGACTCCAGCGGCCGCCGCAAAAATTTGCGCGTGCGCGCTGCTCCAGCAGAAGCGCTCAAAATACAAACGTATGCAAAAAAAGATAACATAGGTAGATTAAAATCATACATAGATAAAACGATACATAATAAAAAAAGATACGTAGCTAGTTCAACATAGATAGTTCATCTACCCCAACTACGATTACTACTCGTCGTCGTCGTCCTCCTACTCCTCCGGCTCCTACTCCGACTCCGCTTCGGTGATGTCCTCCTCCGACGTCTCAATGAAGGTGTCAAGATACCGATCGTCGTCCGAGTCCCAGGTCGACGTTGTTCCTACCTCGATGTTGAATTGAGCGGCCGCTTTCCGCATACGCCTGTCCTCGTGATAGGCGGCTCGCTCCGCCCTCCTTTGCGCGTAGAACTTGCGCTCGTTGATGATGTCCTGCGGGAAGCGTCGGCGCCACTGCGTCATGGCTTCCTCATCCATATCGGTATCGCCAAGATGGAGCTGGCGCCTCCGGTTGTCGCGACGATTCTCGTCGGTGATAAGCCGCGGGGGAGGCGCGAGCTCCTGCGTCCGCTCCCGCGTAGCCACCTCGGGGAAGTTCATGTCCCTACGAGGCCGCCGGAGACGCCATGCCGTTGCGTCGTATGCGCGGGCAGCCTCGTGAGCGGTGTCAAAGGTGCCAAGGCCGAGGCGCATATAGCCGAACCGGAACTCGGCGGAGTATGTTCTGGAGGGCCGCGCATAGACGCCGCGGTAGCCTGAAGTTCCCCGGCGACGCGGCGGCAGAGGCGGAGGTGAGAATGAGCGGGGAGAGTGCGCGTGGCGAGGAGAACATCGGTGGGAGGGCTCATGGCGGGCGCTGGGTTTTATAGCGCAAGCCAGACGCCGCGCGCCAAAACTAGCGCGCGCCCGGCCGCTTTTTCGCGCGCGTG
>NC_057804.1:4393875-4404491 GCF_018294505.1 Triticum aestivum
CTGTTGGAGATGCTCTAAAGTATACAGAATGGTGATTCGTACATATATAACCGATCAATGTATAATTGTAATCAATGTATAATTGTGTATATGGTCTTGTTTTAGATAATACAAAATATATTTTCTCTTTGAATGATGATATGTTAGATGAGTGGTCAGCGAGTAAGACTGAGAGCTAACAAACATGCCCAACTTGCTGCCGTATAACAGCTGACGCACTCATACTTTTCCACAAAGAGAAGAATCTGCAAATTGTTTGTGGAGGCATGGCCCCCACAACCCCATCCCTAGATCCGTCACTGGTCGTTATAGGGAGCCAGTGTCCCTCGAATCTTGATGATGCAATGTAGTGTAGTATAATGTATTAAGGTCCAGCTCTGTGTCAAGTAAAATAGGTAGCTAGACTGCTGGGCTGGCTGAAGCAAACCCAAATATCACTACATTTTTCACCTCGGACGACAAAACCATTTTATCAACGTTGTCGATATCGCTTATCGTTGGGGATTAGAGATTAATTGGAAATCAGCCGATTAATTGATTTTATCGATCGACTATTAATCAGTCATCTTTTGCAAATCCCATGTTCCCAACACTAAAATATGCTATATTCAACATCAAAACAATATTGGACAGAAGTGTCACCTTGATTCCTAGCCTTTGAATTCTATTATAATGATAAAAGAATAGGACAATAGTACCTCTTTCAAAATAAGGTCCACAAAACACAAATAAATATTATTTTTGCAAACATAATGTTAGGATTAGGCCCGATTTATCGGTAGATTCCTGTTAAATCGTTTGTGAAAGTGATAAATCGGCCCAAATAATAAATGGTGAAGATAAGCCATAATCTTATCGGTCACCACATGGATAGCGATAAATCGAACGAAATCGCTGAATCGGAATATTTCTTGAACAATGCATTTTATTATTACCAACTGTGGTGTAAACATACTGACGGTAACAAAACAAACACGGTAGGAAACTAGGAACTGCACCTGCACGTAGAAGTCAATCTCCACGACCAAAGGTAATCAGAGCAAAACAAACAAATAGACGACGGTAACCGACGATGCGGCTAGCTAGTCGTGCTGCACCTGCACGTAGAGGTCAATCTCCACGATGCCGCCCGCGGCGAGGCTGTAGTCGTAACTCTTGCTGAGCATGTACCCCTGCGCCAATCGGAACTGGCCAGTGCCGCCGATAATCATCGACTCGCGCACCGCCAGTTCCATGTCGATGCGCCCCTTCACCGCCAGCGAACTGCCACTGTAATCGCCGGCGCCCAGCACAAGGTGCATGCTGAGGTCAGAGACAACGCCGCCCTCTGACACGCGCACAGCGAAACCCTGGGCCGTGCCCACCCATGCGCTGCCGCAGCCAGGGCCCTCCGTCAGCGCGTTGTTCAGCGCCACGATGTCACCGAACTGCCGTGGTGCGCTTGTGGATGGCACCGTACTGTTGGTGTTGTCGCTCACGGCCGGCGTGCCAAGGGACCGCCCGGACACGATGTGCATCGCTGTGGGGCGCAGGCCAGTGTAATCATCATGCATATAGAAATGCAGATGCGTGGTGGTGGTTGTGCCGCCGCTTCCGGCGTCGTAGCGGTTGAACAAGGCCGAACCAGCAAGGAGGAGAGCCGACGCGAGCAAGAGGGCGGGGAGGGGGGCCATGAGCTAGCTAGCTAGGCTGGCGTGCTTTACTTGGTTAGTCCCGTACTCCAGTGTGCATGTGTGGCCACCGCTAGCGAATGGGTACATATAAGAGTGAGGATTTGGTGCCCCGGGGTGCAGCTAGTGATGATGTAGCTTTAGGTTTTAGGACTGCTTGTTGGTGGATGTTGGGTCTGGTTGCTAGTCTGTTCAGGAGGAGATGGTGTGGCGGCGACGGCATCCTTATAATGAACTCGTGTCCCCAGGCTCCAGCATTGCGACGGTGTTTACTCCATCATTGGCATGGAGCTTGGGAAATAGTGCAAGAGTAGAATCATAGTGGTCTACATGGAATACAACTGGAAGACGATGGATCATGTGTTGGGTTCATGGTTTGCGGCTGAAATAAGATCTCCTTATCTGACATCATCATCCAGCGGAGATGCCAGGTCTGATGTTCGATGCCATGTCTAAGGTGTTGCGCTTGCCAGATCTTCTCAATGGCAGTGGTTTTCTCCTTTAGTAAGCTACTTTGAATGTCCGTAAAATCCGCATATCTGCGATCGAGCCACATCGTGCTTGATTGGATATGTGGTATGTCGCCTTTTATTTTGGTGGCTGCTGCGGTGGTTCTGGAGGCTGGTGACAAACGTTGACGTCAAGTTCCGAAGATTCTTTGGTATGGATTATGTTTTCCTTTCTTGGCTTGTCCTTTATATGCAAAGGCTAGAGTTCTATAGTCTTTCCAATTTTTTCAGATCGGTGTTTGTTATTATATAAATGACACACATATTTCCAAGAACAGAAAAAGCCGTGTCCCCCTCTCCATGCCGTCGGATCTTATGTGTAGGGTGGCTTTAGGCATTACTCATATGTGCGCGCAACGAAGAAGAGTCCCAAAACAGGCTTTCCGTCGCTTTATATATAAAGCAACACACCAAAGTATACGACATAAAGATACAACATGGTGAGAAAATCCTCTTACAAAGCATATTCAAAGATACAACATGCATGAAGCCTAGAACAAGACTAACACCTCACTAATGCCTTACCGAGCATGCATGGGCTCCACAAGACGCCAACGAAAGCGTGACAGCGTGAAGCGTCGTTGCTGCCGAGTCCGAGCAAATAGAGGGGTGGGCATAAAAACGGAGGAACTGAAGACCGAATAGAAAATCGGACATGATCTGTTTGGAGGCCGGCCAACACACATCCACCAAGGAGGCGTTCCTCGCAGCAGCCGCACCACTACTCAGCATTAGGTCCCCGCCGCACCGTCGCGAGGCAAGGACGACACTGCCCTGCATGATTGTTGTCCCTTCAATGGGCCCAATGGCAACCCAACGCCTCAACCCCTGGAGTCGTCCCACGCCAGCCCATGGACAGAGCAGAGATGAAACGGGTCCCATGGCTACCTATGCGAGCATGCATTGCCCGACGGTTCCTCACTGGGACGGCGACGGGGTAGGACCAAGAGGAGAGGGGTTCCTCTGTCTCGGCTACCTATGAGATCCACCACTTTCAACAAAAACAGAGCCTCCTCCCCCATGAAAAGCTTAGGGTTCCTCTGTCTCCCGCCGGCGCCGCCACCGGTCCGCCTCGTCTCCGGTAGCCTAACGGCCATGGTAATGCGGTGGATCCTGGCCCGTGAGGATGGGAGGTCTCTATTTTTATATGTTCCTTCAAGACTGTTAGGGTTTGTGTCATGCTCAGGAAGACAAGACAGCGGCGGCTCCCTGAAGATAGAATAAGGTTCTCCCCGCCTATCCCATGTCCCAGTGGTGTGTCTAGTATCGTCGGTGGGCATGTGGAGGTGTGTCTGCGGCAGATATATCCTTCGTGGATTTGCTCTGACCTGGTCCTCTCTAGTCATAACAACGTTTGTGTTTCTTCACGTTGGATCCTTCCGATCTACGATACTATTCATCGGTGGCGGTTGTTGTTCTGTTGAGCTTTTCCTATGAAGCTTTAGCACGACGGCTTCCCGACTATCTACAACAAGTGTTGCCCGGCTCCGGTGAGGGAGGGGCAATGACGGCAGCGCGTCTTTGGCTCGCATAAGTGTTTGTAGTCGTCGCTAGATTGTCTACGGATCTGAATGTATCTTTTATTATTTCTGGTGTTCATTATACTATCAAGCTTGAAGATGAATAGATTGAAAGTTTTCTCGAAAAAAAGGAGGGGAGGGTGGTGGCGAGCTACGGTTACACGTGGTCGCTAGAGTGCGACGTGGGGAGGGGAAAGGGATGAAAATGTTTCTATCCAACGAAGAAGGCTAGACTAAACCTTGTTGTACATCTTTTGTACCTTTCCGTGCACGCATAGTTGGCTGGTGGCTTGGGCATTTATTTGGATGCCCCCCTCCACTTGTACATCATGGTCCAATACAGATGGGCTCTCTACCGATGGGAGCTGGGAGATGGTTGTGATGATGTCCACAATCAAACACTATTAAATGCTTATGTCCTATATGCTCCCTCCGTTTTTAGTTACTCCTCATATTAGGTTTGTCTAAAGTCCAACTTATATACGTTCAACAAGTTTGTAGAACAATATATCAACATATACACCAGCAAATATATATTATTGGATTCATCATTACATATATTTTCACATCATATAAATTATTTGCGGTGAATATTCATATTGTTCTCTACAAATTTGATCAAACTTTATAAAGTTTGGTTTCAGTCAAAGCTAATATGCGGTGTAAATAAAAACGAAGAGAATACTACCGTTGTGTGTGGATATCCAGGGCTGTCAGTTATTATGAAACTGACGAAGTCTATAGCTGGATAGCAAATTTGGTCGCTTCAACGTCAGCGGGCGCGTCCGGTCAATGTCCGAGCATGTCCGTTTTGAGCCCCTATTTATCCATGCATGAAGCTATGATCTTCATTTTGTCCCTTATATTTCCGGTCACACGCATGTGGTGGTGGAGATATAGAGCGAAAGAAAAGAAAGAAAGGAAAACGTGGCCCAAAGTGGGTTGTGTCCTTCATGGCAGAACAACCGGGCGCGTTCATGAGCCCTCATAACCTCACCATATAAGGTTTGGACATGAGGATTTGCGGACAACCCAGAAGTATGGAGACGAAAATTGATGGTCCGGTTCAGTCACCTTTTTAACTCTCTCTCATGTTTGGGCAGTGACTAGGTTGTCCGCCCAATCGTATATCAATGATATGTGGGGTCCAGTTGTAGATGCTCTAATCATTGTCATAAAGTGATATGATATCCAGCGCCACCATTCGTTGCCTACATAGTAGTGGGGATCGTTTGGTCTACTGCCCTCCCCCCTCCCGTGTACCAAATGATTTGCATACATATCTAGACATCCACATAAATCTAAGTCGATCAAGATTTTTTTACTTTGTGCTTTTTCTTTGCCAAAAGCTTATCCTATGGCAGGGTATTCCTGCATATTCATATAGATAGGAAAACACAAAAAAAATCAGAGTGACTCGGTTTATAAGGAAAACTAGACCGAAAACCACCACGGCAATAAGAAAAATAAGAAGAAGAAAAATAACAACTCAACACCGACGCCCACCACCATGTAACATGATGACCATACAAAGAGATTGAGAGCAAGGTCTTCAGAAATGCTTTCAAGAAGCGAAACGGCGCCCGTGGGCACCATTGTCTCCGGCATCGATCCCTGTCGACCACACAACTTTTGACCAGACCGATACTCAACCGCACCACCAAATCATGGAACATGATCCAGCCAAGCCAACTGCCACCACCACTGCTCCCACTCCGAGCAGAGACTCTTCAACAATGCCCCCAAGAGGGAGAAGGATGCCCTTGAGTGTCTTATATACACAATAATAACATGGTAGTAAAAACCATATGTGATCAAAACACATGATCCATGTGTAGTTGTTGCTGCTAATTAATCTGTCCACTCATTTTTGGCACGATCTCAGTAGCAATTCTTCACATGATGGCAGCAAGAGAGCCACAACCGTCTTCAATCTTAGTAACTACTCCCTGTATTTCTAAATATAAGTTCTTTTACTTATTTTACTCCATATGTAGTCCGTATTGAAATCTCTAAAAAGCTTATATTTAGAAATATAGGGAGTACGTATAAAGAACAAGTGGCTTATCGGGTGGGAGCAATCATGCTAGGTGCCGTACGAGGACAAATAATTGATGATCTAAAACCGAGTCGGGTGCGTTCCCAAGGCACCTACCAAGCTGCAGCTCGATTAATAATGGTGTTTTCATCGTATCATAGTACCAAAAATAATTGGTGATCAGAAAATTAGTCAGATGCATTCCAATGGCACCTACCAAGCTAGCTACAGCTTGATTGATCATGGTGCTTGTACTACTCGGATTAATTTGTGGTCTAAAAATCAGTCAAATGCATTCAATGGAACCTAGTACGATTTATATGGGTTGTAGTCCTTTCGAGGTCTGTAATTGATACTTATTCATCCATGTAATGGGATGCCTTTGGGCCTGACTATCTGCTAACCAGAATTGCAATGGAATGCCTTTCGGTCTGACTAGCTGGTAATATAACTAGATGACCCGTTGCGCCCACGGCGCAAAAAGCCAAAGCAGTCCAAGTATTGGAACTACTAGAGAACCATTTGGCCTTTAATTACCGATGAATGATACAAACGTTGATACTTAGATGGCATCTCCATGCATAATCAAGAATATTACGTATATAGCAATCATTTCTGTACATAATAGTCTACATTCCTGTGAATATTAATGCATCCTCGAGTCTGGTTGCTACTTGCTCTCATTACATTAATGCATCCTCGAGCAAGACATATTTTACCAAAAAATCCGATTTATGTACCAGCCATCCAGGAACCAAATATGAAAATCTTTTGTTATATTCTAACCCAAAGCCTGAAGAATCCAACCATCTACAAGAACATGGGATGAAACACAAATCAGTACATTTTCCATCTTCACTCCTGTGTAGCAAAAACTAAAGGAATTGTCAATAAGTCACAGCAAACACAACATTCAAGTTCTTGAGTAAACTGGATGGGTGAGATTTTAATTTTAGTCATTGGTCAAAAGGTGATCCTGCCAAATACAAAAAAAAACAGATGGAACAAGCCGTGCAATCCCCACAGGCACAAATAAGGAATCGACCTGCAACATGAGCATAGGAACCAAGAATCATACGAGATCGAGGAGCAACAAAAGGGAAAGGAAGAACAAAACCACACGAAATTCCTCAATAACGAAGCATGGTTGTTTTGCTCCTTCTCACTCATGCCGCCGAACTCCTCCATCTTCATAGCAGGTCCACCCCACCGCGGCGGCCGACAGAACCACTGTCACCACTCGTGCCGTGCATACAACCTTATCTTAGCTCTGGCTTCGCTTCTCATTCCTCCCACCATCCTCCTTCCCCGTTCTTAGACCTCAGTGGTGAAGACCTCGCCCCCTTGTCCTGATGTGTAACCAGGCGCTGCCGATGGCCACGTAGGTGGTGATTTCCCTGCTCTTTAACAGCTAATTTTGTTCAAATTTCAGGAATATTAATCACAAAGCGAACAATGCATGAAATACGAGGCCAAATATATCTACCATAGGACAACGGAAAAGATATCCTTTGAAACTATTTGCCCAGAAATTTGGTAACCAGAATAACCACGACAACCATGACACACTGGTATACACCAGAATAATTTCACTCATAAATACTGCTGAAAAGCTTAACTTCATTTTTAGATGTAAATATACTATCAACTCATCGAGCTGAGAGATTCACTGTGTACTACATCACGTAGGCTGGCACAATACCAACTTTACTTCGCAACACTCGGAACCTCTCCATACTTTCCACTTAGAATGTCCTCCCAAAATTAATAGGGTTACAACCCTGATATATAACATTGGCTGATGTCATGTTCCATTTTAAAAGCACAGTGGAAAAACCACAACAACCATATGTAGGGCTGCTCCAAACTATAATTCTTAGTTTTCATCTTGATGTTGTAGGGTAGCATAGACTCCATCGAAACAAACACAGTGAAGCAAAGCAAAAAGAAGGAAAATGACTGAATACTAGGCCGATATTGAAAGAGATTTTCAGTTATCCCTGACCACCAGGAGTAATAACTATGGCTCCATAAAAATGGCTCGGTACTGACTGTTGAAAGGCAGAAGAACTAAAGATATAAGAATAAGCTATAAGTACAGAAGAACTAAAAGTTTGGTTTTCTTGTCAACCATAACACAATAACTCTAGCACCAACAGGTAGGTCATCTTCCAGAAACTTACATGTCTAAGTAGCAAACATTTTCGTTCTGACCTACTTTTGACATTCACCTTACTTTTATCCTTCTTTTGCGAGGGACCTATATATCAACAAATAAATGATATCAGTGACAATTTTTAAATTCTGTCCATTGCGCAAATTTAATGGCTATATTCGGTAGTTATTAAAATCTCGAAATTTGGTCCATATGTTGTGTTAACATAATATATGTACCAACTGAATAAGTATGGAAGTAATCGCAGCAGGGATTATGTAAATAATTATGCACACCTGTCTTAAGGTCTAATAAAAAAAGATCGAAACTTTTCACAACCACACATTGGTATTTTACAAAAGGAATATGAATATGTATGGGTGGATTATAGTATCATAGCATGATACATCTCATAGTTTCCTAGGAACATTAACCGTCCATTGCATAATCTCCTGGTGCAGTTTGTTGGCCCATGCTAGAAAGAAATGCTCATTAGATGACATCACATCGTTGGTATAGATGGATACTGAATGTGGTTATTTAGGGCAAAGTCAAAAACTGAAACTTTCATTAGTCATGGACGAACTTTCCTGTAAAAAGGCATGGGTTATCCGGGCTATTTTTGCTATACTACCAATTCAAAATTGATAACTAAGGAAATAAAGCATACCGAGCACTCTCTATGTGATGGCATTACATCAGAGCATCTCACTTTCCTTCTTACGATGGCGACATCACATTAAACTTCACCTCACCGCCTTATGATGGCACTCCATTAGAGCAACTCACTTTTTGCTATAGTACAAATGTTTTATGAACAAAAAATTTTAAACATGAAATTTTTAAAATTTCCTAACATTTCGAAAGATAAACTATTTCTGAAAATCATTTGAAAAATTAACAGTTTTGAAATTTTGTGGTTTTCTCTTTTGTGGTGTTTTGTTTGTTCCGTTTTTCTTCTGTTTTTCATTTTTTTATTTCTTTTTATTTTTTTTTATTTTCTATTAATTTTAAAATTCATGAACTATTTTCAAATCGGGAAGATTTTTTTAATTCCGTTAACTTTTAAAATTCATGAATATTTCTTAAATTCATGAACTTTCACTAGTAGAAAAAGCCTCATTTGTCCCGGTTCATAAGGCCCATTTGTCCCTGTTCCCGAACCGGGACTAAAGTATCAGTACTAAAGCCCAATACCTTTAGTCCTGGTTCACCTACGAACCAGGACAGATGGGGCTCCACGTGGCCGCTGCGGCTTGCCCAAGCAGGAGGGCCTTTTGTCCTGGTTGGTGGCACCAATCGGGACCAAAAGGCATCCACGCGTCAGCAGTTCAGGGTCTGGGGTTTTTTTTAAAAGGGGGGGTGGGGGTTTTGAGGTTTTTGTAGGGTTAATTTAGGGGTTTCATATATAGTGTTAGCTAGCTAATAGAGAGAAGTGTCCTCTCTTATCTCCGTGCTTGGTCGATGCTATGTACTATACGTATAGAGAGGACTCAACACAAATGATGGTAATAAAATAAAATTGTGAATATTATTGCTAACACACTTAATATTATTTTTAGAGTATCCCCGCTCACAGGTCGTGTGGCGGATGAACTCGCAAATGTAGTATCCACAGTAATTATTCCCGGGTTCCTGCCGCAACCACTTTACAAGAAATAGAGGTCAATCAAACTGATAAGCAAACATGCTAAATGGTATTGATAAAACTAGCTAAAATCAATGGGAGATGCGCGGAACTAGCTAGTAGTACTTACTTTCGGGTGTTTAAATCGCAGCTCCGCCGGCAGTCCCGGAGCTTTTGCGGTGAACTTTTTCCAAACCCAGCCAGACAAAAGAAACAATTACTTGATATCAAGAAATGAACAAAGTTTCCGATATGGTGTGATAATGATCGATTGAACTTACTTCTCGAGCCTTTTAGTCATGGTCGCATACTCCTTGGGTTTTTTTTCGTTTAGAGTCTATGATGGTCACTAGTCCCTGCTCAAGCTTAATCTCTAGCAGAATAAAGTGGAAGCTGCGCAGGCATGCATAACTCATCAATTACATTACTATAACCTCGAGTAACAAGGGAAACCAAATATGCACAAGACAGTATCACTCACTTGAATTCGTAAGGAAAGAGTATTGTATCTTTGTTTTGATTTCGAAGTAACGATCGTAGCAAGTTGGCCTCGGTTTGTTTGGCATCATGTTTAACATTCCATTCATCTATGAGATTTATGTTAATGAACCCAATATCACCGATTTGTCTTTTCTTCAATTCGGCAATCTTCCATCTTAATAGTATAGTGAGGATAATTATATATACATACAATGAAAGAGCTGAGCTATATATAGAGACTTAATTACCGAAGTAGTCCTTACAGACAGTAGCAAGTGATGATTACTTTGTCGAGGGCCTTTTGATTGAAAAACTGGAAGAACTCCTCATATGGAACAGACAACAGATCAATTCCAACGAGGTTGTGCTCCTCTTTAACTCTCAGCATCAAAGTATCCTTCCTAGACTTGCTGCAGATGTCCATGTACCAATCATGGAATCTTCGCATCATCGTTGTTAGAGGATCATGACCAGGTTTGACGAGAGGCTTCCCGTGCCGGAATTTGAATGTGTCCACCTCCATTGAATCAAAAAGTGCATTGTCGGGCATGTAATCTCCTAGATTGGTACCTGGCACCATTCCCGGAAGATTAACAACGATATCGCTAGACACCTTG
>NC_057804.1:4404769-4406686 GCF_018294505.1 Triticum aestivum
CTTGTGCACCGAGCTGGGGAATTTTTTCCCACTTCTTTGTTATGCTAACATTTGATCAGTGCAAGTACTTCCCGACCGCTTTGCTTCCTTATATGTCCTTTCAATAATGCGATCATAGTTCGTTTGCGGCGGAGGCGGTGATGCTCGCTTCAGGGCATCCAAAGTGCGCTTCGCTTTCACCGGATCTATCTTCTCCTCCAAAGGTGGATGTTTCTTAGCTTTTGCCATTTCAAAGAATCCCTTCACCTGGGCTTCACAGGTCTTCTCGTTTTCCTCCTCGCTCATCTCGTATGGTAACTTCTCTAGAGGCTTGAGAGAAGGACCGAATCTATATTGCCTCCCGCCTCTAGCTGTACTGCTAGACGCCTGAGTAGCCGGAGCGGCTGCGGCTGTCTTCTTTCATTTCTTACGAGGTGGAGAAGAAGGAGGTGGAGTGGTATGATGCGCCGGAGCAGCCGGAGCGGCGGTGTCTGTGTTTCGGCATCGCCGACGAGGCGAAGGAGGAGGCGGGCTGCTCGGACGCGCCGGAGCAGGCAGAGAAGGAGGCGGAGTACTGCCGCCCTCATGCGCCGGAGCAGGAGGTGGAGTGCCCTGATCACTCGCCGGAGGAGGAGGAGGAGGAGGAGGAATGCCCAGCTGACTCGCCGGAGGCGTGAAGTTCAGAAGCTTGATCTTCTCCTTCCGCCATAGACATGGAGTCTTCAGAGCAAGACCTAGCTGAGTCTCCCCTTCACATGTAGGGTGGTCAAGCTGGAGCTCCTCAAATCCCTTTGTTATTTCATCCACCATCACAATAGCATAGCCTTGTGGAATCGGATGGCAGTGAAAAGTTGCGTCGGGTGAAGGAGGGAACACAGAGTCAACAGCCGCATTGACTTTGAGGTTCTGCCATTGCGCCATAACCTTGTACTGGTGTGAATCTGTGATAAATTCCACGGGTTAGCTAGGACCCGTGAAGTCAGGATGCTGAACAAGCTCGATGGAAGCCACGCTGCTTCTTCGCTGAGATGGCGGGGTAGCTTTTGGGGTAGCTTGGGCGGGATCTCGCTGGTTCTCAACTGCTTGTTGTTCCTCTAGCTTTCGTACCCTTGCCCGAAGCTTCTGGAGTTCGCTCAGCTCCACTTTCCTCCTCCTCTCTTGGGTTTTGTAACCGCCTACGGTGGGAAACCCAACCTGCCACACAACGGAGCCTGGCATGCCTCGTGTTCATCTAGGGTGCTCAGGTTTCCCGAGGGCCTGAGCTCGTCGTTCTCTCTGTCGGGAACGAACGTCCTTTCCTGCGCTGCCTTGATAGCTGCCTCAAGCTTCGTGATGGGTGTTGAATGTTGCTCGTCCGTCCAACGGCACTTTCCTGTTTCAGGGTCCAAAGTTCCCCCAACCCCGAAGAACCAAGTCCTTGAATGGTCTGGCCAGTGCAATGTCTCTGACATCTTATTTGTCGCTGACATCTTCTTACTCTTCTTCGATGTCTTGTGGGCCACAAATTCGATCAAGTGATCTCTTATCTTCTCAAATCGGCCGGTGAATTCTCGAGTCTTGTTTTTTTCAACATACATTGATTTCAACTCATTCCTCCACCTCCTGAATAGACACGCCATCTTATTGAGAGCATGAGCCTTGACCAATGGCTCTATAACTGGCTTATCCGGATCCTCCTCTGCCGGTAGGGTGATATTTTCCTTCAAGGCGGTCCAAAGATCATATTTCTATCTATCTTCGACAAAAGAAACTTGAGGGTCTTCCTTATTAGGCTTATATCATTGGTGGATGCTAATCGGGATCATGTCCTAACAAAAACCCCGCACTGACCAGAAAATGCTTCCATGGTCCGGAGGGGTTTAATCGGTTGGCCATCGCGCACGATTTCCGTGATCGTGAACCTTTCATCCTGGCGCAACTTTTTCTTCGGGCCTCGTC
>NC_057804.1:4407187-4439669 GCF_018294505.1 Triticum aestivum
ATACCTCTCCAAACTTTGCAACAGCTGATCCCGACTCCGTTCGGTCACCGGAGCCGTCATCACGGTCGCCGGAGCCACCATCATGATCATGACTTTCCTCCTCCATTGTTTGATCATTGTAGCCTGCTTCATCTCCTTCCAGACCGTCGAGGTCGTTGAGAAACGACAAGAAATCACCTTCGTCGCGGATTATGTCCCCCAATATCTCTTCTTGTTCGAAGTCTCTTTGTTGATCCATAGTTTCTACAAATATTACAACATGGCAATTAATATACAAACATGAGAGATGGATATATTAATAGTGGCAAACATAGACCTAGCTGGCTAATCACAACACTTCTAGGGTTTGGGGTGGCCTCGACAACACTCTTATAACTTGGTAAATTTGGGTGGCCTTGACGCTTCTAGGGTTTGGGGTGGCCTCGGCAACGCTTCTAGGGTTTGGCCCGGACCACCTCTCTCATGAATGTCCGATGTCCAGACAGCCTCTCTCACGAATGTAAAATAAGTGATTCAACAAGATGGCGCCATTCTGGATGTGCATGAAAAAAATGGTCCCTATTTTTCCCGAGCTCATCTACCCGTCTATATTTCACGTTGTCTAGTGTCAAAGGATTCAATACTTTGACACTACAGAACATGCACATATACAATGGTATATGAGATCAGAAAAAATAGGGATCAACTTAATTATGCACATCCATAATAGGGGCATTCTTGATAAATCTCTTATAAATCTCGAGAGAGTTTGTCGGGTAGGGGCGGGAGGGGGTACGAGATTGACAACATTTTTTTCTATGGTTTGGGTGTCCTCGAGAGTTGGTCGAGCGAGAGGGGGTTGATCGACGTCCCCCTGTCGACCCCTCGGTGATCCTCGACCCTCGACCCCTTGACGACCCTCGACCCTCATCCCCTCGGCAACCCTTGACCCCCTACCCTAGGTAGCTCCGATACTTGACCGCTCGGATTCACTTAATCTTTAAGGGATTTAACAAGATGGCACCATTCAGGATGGGCAGAAAATGGTCCATATTTTTCCTGATCTCATCTATACCCATCTATATGTCATGGTGTCTAGTGTCAAAGGATTCAAGAAAACCATTGCTTCATCATTTGACGAAAGTAACAAGTGCATAACGGTACGAAGCTCTCCAAAATTGTTTTGGAACGGAGTCCCGGACAGGATAATTCGCTTTTTGATACGAAGTTCAGCAAGAGCCTTCTGAATATCGCTATTTGGAAGGCCTTTGCTGAAATCCGTACCAAAAAGCGAATCATTCTATCGGGAACTCCATTCCAAAACAAGCTTCAAGAGCTTCGTAGCGTCATACGCCTATTACTTCCAGCAAATGATGTAGCCATGGATTTCTTCAATACTTTGACATACCACATGACATATAGAAGAATATATATATAGATGAGATCAGAAAAAAATGGATCAACTTGTGCACATCCATAATGGGGGCATTCTTGTTAAATGGAGACCCTCGACCCTCGGCGATCCTCGACCCTCGACCCCTCAACCCCTCGACCCCTCGACCCCTTGACGACCCCGACCCCCTCTTGTCATGTCCGACGTCCCCCTCATGTTGTTTAAAAAGTTTAAAAAATCGTTTGCATACATTTTTTCGATGTCCCCCACCCCTCATGTTGATGTTATCGGGGAGGGGGTAGACGACAATGATGCTCAACCACCATTGCATCATTTAGACATTGCACCACCATTTCTTCCTTTCAAGCTTCGGAAGTAGTATGTTCGACCATATGGATCTCGTATAACATCTTATAACTAGTAATCATATAATTTCATCACCAATTTTGTTCCCTTTTCATCCATCACTATAGATTTCCACTTCATTCAAAATTGAAACCTTATTAATTAAGCGTCATCGACATATTCCGAAGTCGTTTCCACCATTTCATGCTTCGTGGGTTGTCCATGCATCTATATGCACCTCATATAGCAACTTACTTATAGAAATCTGATAATTGGGTACATTTTTAACCGTTTTGATCCATCATGGTAGATTTTATATTTTGGCGAAACTGAAAACTTGTTTAAATAGCATTATCGACAAGTGATAGATGTCTTGCTTCGTTTCTTGTTTCGAAGTGGTCTATGCCACCATCTAAAAATGCTACAACAACTTATATATGTAGGAGTCACATAATTTTAAGTAGTTTTTCATAACCTTTTAATTTATTACTTTAACTTTTTCTCCTCCTTTGAAACTCAAAAATCATTTAAATAGGACATTACACACATTATAACAGCTTTTCCATCATTCCATTCTTCGAGAGTAGTCTCGACCGCCATGTGGAAGTCATAGAACAGCTTATCCACATAAATTATTCATGTTTACCACCTTTACCGACGATTTCTTATTCGCTAAACAGAAAACTTACTTAAATAGCATCATTTAGACATTGCACCAGCATTTGTTCCTTTCAAACTTCGGAAGTAGTATGTTCGATCATTTGGATCTCGTATAACAACTTATAACTAGTAATCATATAATTTCATCACCAACTTTGTTCCCTATTTATCCATCACTGTAGATTTTCACTTCGTTCAAAACTAAAAACTTATTAATCAAGCGTCATCGACATATTCAGAAATCGTTTCCACCATTTCATGCTTCAAGGGTTGTGCATGCATCTATATGCACCCCATGCTAGAAAGAAATGCTCATTAGATGACATCACATCGTTGGTATAGATGGATATTGAATGTGGTTATTTAGGGCAAAGTCAAAAACTGAAACTTTCATTAGTCATGGACGATCCGGACTATTTTTGCTATACTACCAATTCAAAATTGATAACTAAGGAAATAAAGCATAGCGAGCACTCTCTATGTGATGGCATTCCATCAGAGCATCTCACTTTTCTTCTTATGATGGCGACATCACATTAAACTTCACCTCACCGCCTTATGATGGCACTCCATTAGAGCAACTCACTTTTTGCTATAGTACAAATATTTTATGAACAAAAAATTTGAAACATGAAATTCTTAAAATTTCCTAACATTTCGAAAGATAAACTATTTCTGAAAATCTTTGAAAAATTAACAGTTTTCAAATTTTGTGGTTTTCTCTTTTGTGGTGTTTTGTTTGTTCCGTTTTTCTTCTGTTTTTTATTTTTTATTTCTTTTTATATTTTTATTTTCTATTAAAATTCATGAACTATTTTCAAATCGAGAAGATTTTTTTAATTCTGTTAACTTTTAAAATTCATGAATATTTTCTTAAATTCATGAACTTTCACTAGTAGAAAAAGCCTAATTTGTCCCGGTTCATAAGGCCCATTTGTCCCTGTTCCCGAACCAGTACTAAAGTATCAGTACAAAAGCCCAATACCTTTAGTCCTGGTTCGCCTACGAACCAGGACAGATGGGGCTCCACGTGGCCGCTGCGGCTTGCCCAAGCAGGAGGGCCTTTTGTCCCGGTTGGTGGCACCAATCGGGACCAAAAGGCATCCACGCGTCAGCAGTTCAGGGTCTGGGGTTTTTTTTAAAGGGGGGGGGGGGTTGGGGGTTTTGGGGGTTTTGTAGGGTTTATTTAGGGGTTTCATATATTGTGTTAGCTAGCTAATAGAGAGAAGTGTCCTCTCTTATCTCCGTGCTTGGTCGATGCTATGTACTATACGTATAGAGAGGACTCGACACAAATGATGGTAATAAAATAAAATTGTGAATATTATTGCTTACGCACTTAATATTATTTTTAGAGTATCCCCGCTCACAGGTCGTGTGGCGGATGAACTCGCAAATGTAGTATCCACAGTAATTATTCCCGGGTTCCTGCCGCAACCACTTCACAAGAAATAGAGGTCAATAAAACTGATAAGCAAACAAGCTAAATGGTATTGATGAAACTAGCTAGAATCAATGGGAGATGCGCGGAACTAGCTAGTAGTACTTACTTTCGGGTGTTCAAATCGCAGCTCCGCCGGCAGTCCCGGAGCTTTTGCGGTGAACTTTTTCCAAACCCTACCAGATAAAAGAAACAATTACTTGATGTCAGGAAATGAACAAAGTTTCCGATATGGTGTGATAATGATCGATTGAACTTACTTCTCGAGCCTTTTAGTCATGGTCGCATACTCCTTGGTTTTTTTTTCGTTTAGAGTCTATGATGGTTACCAGTCCCTGCTCAAGCTTAATCTCTAGCAGAATAAAGTGGAAGTTGCGCAGGCATGCATAACTCATCAATTACATTACTATAACCTCGAGTAACAAGGGAAACCAAATATGCACAAGACAGTATCACTCACTTGAATTCGTAAGGAAAGAGTATTGTATCTTTGTTTTGATTTCGAAGTAACGATCGTAGCAAGTTGGCCTCGGTTTGTTTGGCATCATGTTTAACATTCCATTCATCTATGAGATTTATGTTAATGAACCCAATATCACCGATTTGTCTTTTCTTCAATTCGGCAATCTTCAATCTTAATAGTATAGTGAGGATAATTATATATACATACAATGAAAGAGCTGAGCTATATATAGAGACTTAATTACCGAAGTAGTCCTTATAGACAATAGCAAGTGATGATTACTTTGTCGAGGGCCTTTTGATTGAAAAACTGGAAGAACTCCTCATATGGAACAGACAACAGATCAATTCCAACGAGGTTGTGATCCTCTTTAACTCTCAGCGTCAAAGTATCCTTCCTAGACTTGCTGCAGATGTCCATGTACCAATCATGGAATCTTCGCATCATCGTTGTTAGAGGATCATGACTAGGTTTGATGAGAGGGTTCCCGTGCCGGAATTTGAATGTGTCCACCTCCATTGAATCAAAAAGTGCATTGTCGGGCATGTAATCTCCTAGATTGGTACCTGGCACCATTGCCGGAAGATTAGCGACGATATCGCTAGACACCTTGAGCGGGGGGGGGGGGCACGATTGCTTCGCTTGTGCACCGAGCTGGGGAATTTTTTTCCCACTTCTTTGTTATGCTAATATTTGATCAGTGCAAGTACTTCCCGACCGCTCTGCTTCCTTATATGTCCTTTCAATAATGCGATCATAGCTCATTTGCGGCGGAGGCGGTGATGCTCGCTTCAGGGCATCCAAAGTGCGCTTCGCTTTCACCGGATCTATCTTCTCCTCCAGAGGTGGATGTTTCTTAGCTTTTGCCATTTCAAAGAATCCCTTCACCTGGGCTTCACAGGTCTTCTCGTTTTCCTCCTCGCTCATCTCGTATGGTAACTTCTCTAGAGGCTTGAGAGAAGGACCGAATCTATATTGCCTCCCGCCTCTGGCTGTACTGCTAGACGCCGGAGCAGCCGGAGCGGCTGCGGCTGTCTTCTTTCGTTGCTTACGAGGTGGAGAAGAAGGAGGCGGAGTGGTATGATGCGCCGGAGCAGCCGGAGCGGCGGTGTCTGTGTTTCGGCATCGCCGACGAGGCGAAGGAGGAGGCGGGCTGCTCGGACGCGCCGGAGCAGGCAGAGAAGGAGGCGGAGTACTGCCGCCCTCACTCGTCGAAGTAGGAGGTGGAGTGCCCTGATCACTTGCCGGAGGAGGAGGAGGAGGAGGAATGCCCAGCTGACTCGCCGGAGGCGTGAAGTTCAGAAGCTTGATCTTCTCCTTCCGCCATAGACATGGAGTCTTCAGAGCAAGACCTAGCTGAGTCTCCCCTTCACATGTAGGGTGGTCAAGCTGGAGCTCCTCAAATCCCTTTGTTATTTCATCCACCATCACAATAGCATAGCCTTGTGGAATCAGATGGCAGTGAAAAGTTGCGTCGGGTGAAGGAGGGAACACAGAGCCAACAGCCGCATTGACTTTGAGGTTCTGCCATTGCGTCATAACCTTGTACTGGTGTGAATCTGTGATAAATTCCGCGGGTTAGCTAGGACCCGTGAAGTCAGGATGCTGAACAAGCTCGGTGGAAGCCACGCTGCTTCTTCGCTGAGATGGCGGGGTAGCTCTTGGGGTAGCTTGGGCGGGATCTCGCTAGTTCTCAACTGCTTGTTGTTCCTCTAGCTTTCGTACCCTTGCCTGAAGCTTCTAGAGTTCGCTCAGCTCCACTTTCCTCCTCCTCTCTTGGGTTTTGTAACCGCCTACGGTGGGAAACCCAACCTGCCACACAACGGAGCCTGGCATGCCTCGTGTTCATCTAGGGTGCTCAGGTTTCCCGAGGGCCTGAGCTCGTCGTTCTCTCTGTCGGGAACGAACGTCCTTTCCTGCGCTGCCTTGATAGCTGCCTGAAGCTTCGTGATGGGTGTTGAATGTTGCTCGTCCGTCCAACAGCACTTCCCTGTTTCAGGGTCCAAAGTTCCCCCAACCCCGAAGAACCAAGTCCTTGAATGGTCTGGCCAGTGCAATGTCTCTGACATCTTATTTGTCGCTGACATCTTCTTACTCTTCTTTGATGTCTTGTGGGCCACAAATTCGATCAAGTGATCTCTTATCTTCTCAAATCGGCCGGTGAATTCTCGAGTTTTGTTTTTGTCAACATACGTTGATTTCGACTCATTCCTCCACCTCATGAATAGACATGCCATCTTCTTGAGAGCATGAGCCTTGACCAATGGCTCTATAACTGGCTTATCCGGATTCTCCTCTGCCGGTAGGGTGCTATTTTCCTTCAGCGCGGTCCAAAGATCATCTTTCTATCTATCTTCGACAAAAGAAACTTGAGGGTCTTCCTTATTAGGCTTATACCATTGGTGGATGCTAATCGGGATCATGTCCCTAACAAAAACCCCGCACTGAGCAGAAAATGCTTCCATGGTCCGGAGGGGTTTAATCGGTTGGCCATCGCGCACGATTTCCGTGATCGTGAACCTTTCATCCTGGCGCAACTTTTTCTTCGGGCCTCGTCTCGTTACCGAAGTTTTGCTCGATCCGGGCTATAAAAGAAGAAAGAAGAGTTAATATATGTACACACCAAAATAATTAATGCATCAATTAGCAAGTCAGCACAGGTATATATATATATATACCTCTCCAAACTTTAAAACAGCTGATCCCGACTCCGTTCGGTCACCGGAGCCGTCATCACGGTCGCCGGAGCCACCATCATGATCATGACTTTCCTCCTCCATTGTTTGA
Organism: Triticum aestivum; assembly: GCF_018294505.1. Taxonomy (NCBI): domain Eukaryota; kingdom Viridiplantae; phylum Streptophyta; class Magnoliopsida; order Poales; family Poaceae; genus Triticum; species Triticum aestivum. Next base: position 4,414,256 of record NC_057804.1, read on the forward strand.
TCATTGTAGCCTGCTTCCTCTCCTTCCAGACCGTCGAGGTCGTTGAGAAACGACAAGAAATCACCTTCGTCGCGGATTATGTCCCCCAATATCTCTTCTTGTTCGAAGTCTCTTTGTTGATCCATAGTTTCTGCAAAATATTACAACATGGCAATTAATATACAAACATGAGAGCTGGATATATTAATAGTGGAAAACATAGACCTAGCTGGCTAATCACAACACTTCTAGGGTTTGGGGCGGCCTCGACAACACTCTTATAACTTGGTAAATTTGGGTGGCCTTGATGCTTCTAGGGTTTGGGGTGGCCTCGGCAACGATTCTAGGGTTTGGCCCGGACGACCTCTCTCATGAATGTCCGACGTCCAGACAGCCTCTCTCATGAATGTCAAATAAGGGATTCAACAAGATGGCGCCATTCTGGATGTGCATGAAAAAAATGGTCCCTATTTTTCCCGATCTCATCTACCCATCTATATGTCATGTTGTCTAGTGTCAACGGATTCAATACTTTGACACGAGAGAACATGCACATATACAATGGTATATGAGATCAGAAAAAATAGGGATCAACTTAATTATGCACATCCATAAAAGGGGCATTCTTGATAAATCTCTTATAAATCTCGAGAGAGTTTGTCGGGTAGGGGCGGGAGGGGGTACGAGATTGACAACATTTTTTTCTATGGTTTGGGTGTCCTCGAGAGTTGGTCGAGCGAGAGGGGGTTGATCGACGTCCCCCTGTCGACCCCTCGGCGATCCTCGACCCTCGACCCCTTGACGACCCTCGACCCTCATCCCCTCGGCAACCCTTGACCCCCTACCCTAGCTAACTCCGATACTCGACCGCTCGGATTCAATTAACCTTTAAGGGATTTAACAAGATGGCACCATTCAGGATGTGCAGAAAATGGTCCATATTTTTCCTGATCTCATCTATACCCTTCTATATGTCACGGTGTCTAGTGTCAAAGGATTCAAGAAAACCATTGCTTCATCATTTGACGAAAATAACAGGTGCATAACGGTACGAAGCTCTCCAAAATTGTTTTGGAACGGAGTCCCGGATAGGATAATTTGCTTTTTGATACGAAGTTCAGCAAGAGCCTTCTGAATATCGCTATTTGGAAGGCCTTTGCTGAAATCCGTACCAAAAAGCGAATTATTCTATCAGGAACTCCATTCCAAAACAACCTTCAAGACCTTCGTAGCGTCATACGCCTATTACTTCTAGCAAATGATGTAGCCATGGATTTCTTCAATACTTTGACATACCACGTGACATATAGAATAATATATATATATATATGAGATTAGAAAAAATGGATCAACTTGTGCACATCCATAATGGGGGCATTCTTGTTAAACGGAGACCCTCGACCCTCGGCGATCCTCGACCCTCGACCCCTCAACCCCTCGACCCCTCAACCCTCGACCCCTTGACGACCCCGGCCCCCTCTTGTCATGTCCGACGTCCCCCTCATGTTGTTTAAAAAGTTTAAAAAGTTTAAAAAATCGTTTGCATACATTTTTTCGACGTCCCTCCTCATGTCATATCCGACGTCGTCCCCCCCCCCTCATGTTGATGTTATCAGGGATGGGGTAGACGACAACGATGCTCAACCCCTCATCACATGTCCGACGTCCCGACCCCCTCATGTCATGTCCGACGTCGCCCCTCACTTTAACAAAAAAACTACTTTAGAAAAAAGACTTGCTTCGCCGCCGGTGCTCGGTGCGACGTGGACTTGGTGCAAACACTTTATAAAAATGGGTGGTGGCCGAGCCTGGTGGTTTTTTTCCTTCTTCATTTTTTCCTTTGTTTTTTCTTATATGTTTGTTTCCGTTTTCTCTCTACATTGTCATACATATGAAAAAAAATGAAGTTTCTATACAAAAGTGCACAACTTTTATGAAGAAAAAAAATCTATGAACAAAAAAATCATACATCAATACATCAATACATACAAAAACAAAATAATCATACAAAAAAAGACAGGAGAGGAGGGGATCGGGGCCGGCGGCGCTCACAGCGAGGACGGTGACGATGAGGCAGGGTGACGGCATCGGGGCAGGGGTGGCGCGGGGATGGCAGCGAGGGCAGACGGCGGCGACGAGGGGCGCGGGGACGGCGACGACGAGGCAGGGCGACGGCGTCGGGGCAGGGGCGGCGCGGGGACGGTGGCAGGGGCAGACGGCGGCAACGACGGGCGCGGGGACGGCGACGACGAGGCAGGGCGACGGCGTCAGGGCCTACGGCGTTGCCGAGGGCGGGGGGCGGCGTCGGGTAGGTCGGGGCCGTCGGGGGAGAATGCGATGAAAACTGAAATTTTTGACAAGTCTTACTTATATACTCTAAGCATTGGTCCCGGTTCGTCGCACCAACCGGGACCAAAGGTCAATTTCCAGCAGCCCAAAAGGCGGGAAGCAGGGACCTTTGGTCCCGGTTGGTGGCACCAACTGGGACTAAAGGGGGGCATTTGTCCCGGTTGGTGCCACGAACCGGTACCAATGCACCCCTTTAGTCCCGGTTGGTGCCACCAACCAGGACCAAAGGCCTTGTGCTACCTCGCGGCCAAAATGTTTAGTCCCACCTCACTAGTTGAGAGGGGCTCAGAGTGGTTTATAAGCGCGGCTGCGTTGACCACTTCGAGCTCCTCTCCAATACAGGCTTACGGGCCTAATCTATCACTGCTATGCCTGTGGGCCTACTGGGCCTTCTGCTAGCCTGAATCCTAGCCCATGGTTGGGTTTCTAGTCCTATTCAGGCCATGGTGGCCCAATAGGTGGCATATTTTTTCTAGTTTTTTGTTTTGTTTTTTGCATTATTTATTTTCTTTTGTCTTTTGCTTTATTTTTTTAATTCTTTTTGCTTTTAGATAATAAAAATTATAAACTTTCTGTTAGTGCCATTTGTTTTCCAATTTGAATAGTTTAAATTTAATTTTTTTTAAATTTGTGTGAATCACTAGTTTTTGAATAACTTTACTATAAAGTTAGATTTTTGAGTGATTCCATTTCCTGCTATTTATTATTACTATGTTTTATCATTATATTCAAAAACAGATTTTGTTATTTTAGTTTCTAACAAAAAATTCTTTATGATAATTCATTTTCCTATTAAAGTTTCTAATGAAAAAAATTCTTTAGGAAAATTCTTTTTGCTTTTAATGTTTTGCACAGAAAATACTTTGATAATTTTGGTTGCATAAATTTTATATAATTTTAGTTTCAATAATACTACAGGTTTATAAAAGTTTTTTGAGTTGATTCCTTTTGCTATTGGAGTTTTATAAAAGCTTTTTAGTTGATTCTTTTTGCTATTGAAGGATATTATAGTTTTGTTTTAGTTGATCATAACAGAATATTTTAGTTGATTATTTTTAGTTCATTCTTTTTGCCATTAGTTCATTCTTTTTGCTATTAGTTCATTCTTTCAGCTAAATGACCCTTAAATTAAAAAGCACTACAAATGAACTCTGAAAAGGTTGAAAGTTGGCATGGTATCATCATTTCACCCACATAGCATGTGCTAAAAAGTTGAGAGGGTTACGACAAAAACTGGATGCACTTCGTGTACAAAACAGACAATCTCTTTGGAAGTATCCTGTTTCGGACAAAAACTCATTTGTCAGAAAGGGATTTCATTTCACATGTAACTGCAGTGATATTCTTGATCAAAGGCATCATCATAATAGTTATGGATAGAAAGTCTTCACTTTTTCTTCGCTTGTGTCCTTTGCTTATTGCGTCATAACCATGGATAAACTTCATCATTTAAAAGGGTGCTTGGGTCAGCCTTGACTTTGAAGGGAGGAATTTCATGAAACTTTTCGTAATCTTCAGACATGTCTGTCTTGCCCTCTAATCCCATGATGTCTCTTTTTCCTCAAAGAACTATGTGGCACTTTGGCTCATCGTATGATGTATCCGCTTCCTTATCTTTTCTTTTTCTCGGTTTGATAGACATGTCCTTCACATAAAAAAAACCTGCGCCACATCATTGGTTAGGAAGAATGGTTCGTCTGTGTACCACAGATTGTTCAGATCCACTGTCGGCATTCCGTACTGTGGGTCTACCTGTACCCTGCCTCCTGACAGATTTACTCATTTGCACTTAAATAAAGGGACTTTAATATCATGTCCATAGTCATGTTACCATATGTCCACTATGTAACCATAATATGTGTCCTTTCCCCTCTTGGTTCTGCATCAAAGCGGACACCACTATTTTGGTTGGTGCTCTTTTAATCTTGGGCGATCGTGTAAAATGTATTCCCATTTATCGCGTACCCTTTGTAAGACATTACAGTCGAAGATGATTCCCTCGCCAACGAATACAGATCATCAGAAACAGTGTTGTCACCCCTGAGACGTGTTTGCAACCAACTACCGGAACTCCTGATGTGTTCACATGTAATCCAGTCGTCACACTGGTCCGGGTGTTTGGAGCGAAGAATGTTCTTGTGTTCATCGACATACGGGGTCACCGAGGTAGAATTCTGTAGAACTGTGTAGTGTGCTTGAGACCAAGAATGCCCGTCCCTACATATTATTGAGTCCCCTCCTAGCGTGCATTTTCCATCCAGTTTCCCCTCATACCGCGATTGAGGGAGAACTATCTTCTTAAGGCCAGGAATGAAGTCAACACAAAACCCAATGACATCCTTTGTTTGATGGCCCATGGAGATGCTTCCTTCTGGCCTAGCATGGCTACGGACATATTTCTTTAGGACTCCCATAAACCTCTCAAAGGGGAACATATTGTGTAGAAATACAGCGGCCAGAATGACAATCTCGTCGACTAGATGAACTAGGACGTGCGTCATGATATTGAAGAAGGATGATGGGAACAACAACTCGAAACTGACAAGACATTACGCCACATCACTCCTTAACCTTGGTAGGATTTATGGATCGATTACCTTGAGAGATTGCTTTGAGGAATGAACATAGCTTCACAATGGCTAATCGGGCGTTTTCCAGTAGAAGCCCCCTCAATGCAACCGGAAGCAGTTGCGTCATAATCACGTGGCAGTCATGAGACTTTAGGTTCTGGAACTTTTTCTCTTCCATATTTATTATTCCCTTTATATTCGATGAGTAGCCAGACGGGACCTTTATAATGAGCAGGCATTCAAAGAAGATTTCCTTCTCTTCTTTGGTAAGAGTGTAGCTGGCAGGACCTTCATACTCCTTTGGAGACATGCCATCTTTTTCGTGCAAACATTGCAGGTCCTCCCGGGCCTCCAGTGTATCTTTTGTCTTCCCATACATGCCCAAGAAGCATACCAGGTTCATGCAAAGGTTCTTCGTCGCGTGCATCACGTCGATTGAAGAGTGGGCCTCTAGGTCTTTCCAATAGGGTAGGTCCGAAAATATAGATTTCTTCTTCCACATGGGTGCGCGTCCCTCAGCGTCATTCGGAACAGATAGTCCGTCGGGACCCTTTCTGAAGATTACTTTTAAATCATTGACCATAGCAAGTACATGATCACCGGTACGCATGGAGGGCTTCTTTCAGTGATCTGCCTCGCCTTTGAAATGCTTGCCTTTTTTCAACATTGATGGTTGGTCGGAAGAAATCGACGATGCCCCAGGAACAACTTCTTCCTGCATTTGTCCAGGTATATACTTTTGGTGTCATCTAAATAGTGCGTGCATGCGTGATATCCCTTGTTTGTTTGTCCTGAAAGGTTACTAAGAGCAGACCAATTATTGATGGTTACAAACAGCGACGCATGCAGGTCAAATTCCTCCTGTTTGTGCTCATCCCACACACGTACACCATTTTCAATCCACAGCTATAAAAGTTCTTCAACTAATGGCCTTAGGTACACATCAATGCCGTTGCCGGGTTGCTTAGGGCCTTGGATGAGAACTGACATAATAATGAACTTCCGCTTCATGCACAACCAAGAAGGAAGGTTATAGATACATAGAGCCACGGGCCAGGTGTTGTGATTGCTGCTATGTTCCCCAAAGGGATTAATGCCATCCGCTCTTAAATCAAACCATACGTTCCTTGCGTCACCTGCAAACTCCTCCCAGTACTTTCTCTCGATTTTTCTCCACTGCGACCCGTCAGCGGGTGCTCTCACCTTCTTGTCTTTCTTACGGTCCTCTCTATGCCATCGCATCAACTTGGCATGCTCTTTGTTTCTGAACAGGCGTTTCAACCGTGGTATTATAGGAGCATACCACATCACCTTGGCAGGAACCCTCTTCCTGGGGTGCTCGCCGTCAACATCACCAGGGTCATCTCGTCTGATCTTATACCACAATGCACCGCATACCGGGCATGCGTTCAAATCCTCGTATGTACCGCGGTAGAGGATGCACTCATTAGGGCATGCATGTATCTTCTGCACCTCCAATCCTAGAGGGCATACAACCTTCTTTGCTGCATACATACTGTCAGGCAATTCGTTATCCTTTGGAAGCTTCTTCTTCAATATTTTTGGTAGCTTCTCAAATTCTTTGTCAGGCACACCATTCTCTGCCTTGCACTGCAGCAATTCCAGTACGGTACCAAGCTTTTTGTTGCCAGCTTCGCAATTGGGATACAATTTTTTTTGTGATCCTCTAACATGCGATTGAACTTAAGCTTCTCCTTTTGACTTTCGCACTATCTCCTTGCATCAACAATGACCCGGTGGAGATCATCATCGGGCACATTGTCTGGTTCCTCTTGATCTTCAACAGCTTCCCCTGTTGCAGCATCACCGTATTCAGGGGGCACATAGTTGTCATTATCCTCTTCTTCTTCGTTGTCTTCCATCATAACCCCTATTTCTCCGTGCTTGGTCCAAACATTATAGTGTAGCATGAAACCCTTATAGTGAGTCAGAGTAAGACTTCGTATTCCCACATGTAGGGCATGTTCAACACATAAAATCATTCTGCTTGTTTGCCTCAGCCACTTCGAAAAAATTATGCACACCCTTAATTTACTCGGAGATGTGTCTATCACCGTACATCCATTGCCGATTCATCTGCGTGCATTATATATAATTAAGTGTGTCAAAAACCATTACAGAACATCATGAATAGATAAGTGACCAAATTAATAGAAGTTTACCATCACATTAAAACCAAAGTACATACATAGTTCTTATTGAACAACATATAGCTCTCCAGAGCATCTAATTAAACCATACATTGAAACTATGTAAAACATTTCAATGCAACAACAAATGTGATCATAATCGCAACCAAGGTAACAATTGATCAAACGGCATAATGATACCAAGCCTCGCTATGAATGGCATATTTTCTAATCTTTCTAATCTTCAAGCGCATTGCATCCATCTTGATCTTGTGATAATCGACGACATCCGCAACATGCAACTCCAATATCATCTTCTCCTCCTCAATTTTTTATTAGTTTTTCCTTCAAGTAATTTTTTTCTTCTTCAACTAAATTTAACCTCTCGAAAATAGTGTCGGTTGGAATTTTTGGTTCACATACCTCCTAGATAAATAAAATCTATGTCACGTTGCTCGGCATAATTGTCATAAACAATAAATAAACCAAATAGTTATAGAAGATAATATATACCACATCCCAATCATAGACAGGATGAGGGCGGGGGCGGATACCAAAACCATCGCACTATATAATAAGAAACAATAATAAAAGTAAGAATTATATAAGTCTCTATCTAAACATACAAGTAAGAAATTTTTTTCCTTTCGGAAAGAAGATAAGAACAAGAGGCTCACCATAGTGGTGCCGGCGACGAGATCGGCGCGGGCGATTGATGGCAGTGAAGACGGGGACGAGACGTACGGACCGCTAAACCTAGACGAATATTGAGAAAAATGGAGTTTGGAGGTCGAGCTTGGAGAGGAGAAAGCTTAAGTAGTGTGGCTCGAGCATTCCATCGAACACCTCATGCGCATAGGAGGTGAGCTAGAGCACCACAAAGCCCTCCCCTCGTCGGCCAGAAAAAAATAGTGCAGTGTGGAGTGCTCTGCTCGCCGGCGAGGGGGTATATATAGGCACATCATTGGTCTCGGTTCGTGGCTGGAATCGGGACCAAAGGACACCCTTTGGTTCCGCTTCAAGCCACCAACCGGGACCAATGGTGGTGGGCCAGGAACGAGGCACATTGGTCCCCGGTCGAGCCTCAAACCGGGACCAAAGTTGCCAGATGAACTGGGACTAATGCCCCACGATGGCCCAGCCGGCCCCTGGCCTCATGAACCGGGACCTATGCCACCATGGGTCCCGGTTCTGGGTTGAACCGGGACTAATGGGCTGGCTCTGCTTGAACCAAAGCCCTGTTTTTTACTAGTGTTTGTTGTCAAATCTGTGAACTTTTATCCAAATTCACAATCTCTTTTCAACTTTTACGAACTTTTCCCAAAGCCTGCGATTGTTTGTCAAATTCATGAACATTTTTTTTTCAAAATAGATGACTTTTTTTCAAACCGTGAAAGTTTGGCCCGGCCCAGTTGGCACCCGACGGGAGCGATGTGGTGGCCTGGTTGGGCCAAGGCATGCGTGTATTTTTTTTCTTTTCTTTTTTTATTCAATTTTACCCCTTTTTTACTTTATTATACGTTCTGAAAGCCGTTTACAAATTTGTAATAAATTTTGGATTACCAAACAATGTTCTCGTTTTCAAATTTGTATTACAACTATAAAAAATATTCTGAAATTTCACGAAATGTTCCCCTTTTTGATTTATTTATCTGTTCCCAAATTTTAGAAATGTTTGTGTTTTGGAAAACGTTCATAATTCTTTTTAAATTACGTGGTTTGCAATTTGTGTACAACATTAACTGTTGGGAATTTGTTAACAGTTTTCATACACAATTTGAAATTCCAAAATTATGGAAAATTTTCAAGGAGTGGTTAGGATATTAGAAAATGTTCAACTTGATTGATAATGACAGAAATTGCCAATAACATAAACATCCAAATTATGATGTTGAATTGCACTGATGTTGTAATAGGAGTGGGAAGCATTAGCAACACAAATTCAAGTGAAAGCGAAGTACTGTGGGCTCAATTTGGAAACGTGACAACTCTTTCCTTCCATACCTGCCAAGAATAGAAATACATGTGGACAGGCTAAACTTGGCTGTTCTTCTACGAGCTGACTTTGTGTCTCCTTAAATCATCGATATCCTATTCCAGATTGCTCTTGTCTTGCCAGAAGCATCAGAAATGGGTGCGACCAGCAATTCTCTCCATGGCAAACAAGTCCACCAGTCCTTCTCTCATCGGGATATAGGAGAAGTGCCTGCCCCTCGACAAGATACATAGATTTGGTAGGATAGTTTCCTCATTGAAGAATCTTGGTATGGGAGGGTACATCACGGTGGAATGAATTAGGTGAGTTCAATTTCTTTTGAAAAAAGTACAGGGAGAGACTTGTGTGAGATCTCATATTACCTGAGATCGTGAGATCAACCCCCAGAATTCGTATTTAGACATTTTAAAACATATCTGAACTTATTTGGCAACATCCATGTGGGGTATGTCTACAACAATGGAAATCATTGACCAAGGAATGCGACAAAGAGGCCACGGAGCTGCTGATTGCCTCCATCCATCATCAGAGGGCTGCTTCCACGGCCGCGGCAGATTTTTTTTTTATAAAGGACCACTTGCAAGAACGAATTCGCAAAAAAGACAACCTGTGAATGCTATTGACACCTGAGAATGGGTGTAACGTTGACATTTTTAAGTTCGGCCTCAGTAATTTCGGACTACTGCGCTGCACCAGTGTAACCATATTGCATGAGCAGAAACAACAGACAGGGAAAAAAATCTTATGATTAAATCGCCCCGCCGCACCTTCCTCCCCTCGCAGCCGCCTGAGGTGCCCTCCAGCAAAGGCCGCATGGCTCCAAGGAAGGTGGTGGAGTGTCCCTTCCCCGGCTGCTCGGCGCTTGTACAGCGGTTGTTGTCAATGGATCAGGGACGGCGGTCCCTTTGGTGAGGCTTCCCCATCCGGTGCCCCGGCAAGGTTGGCGACACCATTTTATCTGCTGCCTACTGTCCCATCTAGGTGCGCTGCAGTCTTGCCGGACTTGGCCGTGCTGATTAGCTAGCCGGTCACTGATTTGCAGGCGGAGCTAGAGGTGGGGATCAAGATCGGGATAATTATCTGGTCGGTTCTGGCCGGCCACGACAACGCTGACACTTGCAGGTGCCGATATTCTTCTTGGAGACGTCGTTGGGCTCCGCCCTACCTCTTCCCACGTCACTGCTTGTCGGGTGAAAACTGTAACTATGGTGGGCGGCGATGGCGCTCAAGGCATCATGTCCTGCCAGAAGGTGTCGCCATGAGTGCTTTGTGCTGTTGTGCCCCTGCCGAAGCTAAAGCAGCGCCCCACCCATCGGAAGCACGACATGTGCCCACCTTGTCGCGCCCTTGCGCAACCTGCACATCCTGCAGCTTGACCTGCAACTAGGCCTCGCACGCTACCGAGCCCGCGTTGCCCGCCTCCGGGGACCCCAACAGCCGCTTGCTGTTGGAGTTCCGTTTGCTGGACGAGCCGCGCGACCTATCCATGGCCACGACAGCGGCGAACGAGCGGGGAAGCGGAGGTGGAGGCGGGGGGAGGTAGATAGAGCGAGGAGGAACCCTAGATTTGAGAAGTTCATGACGGGAGAAAGGAAACCCTAGCCAGGGATCCGGATGTATTTTAAGGACTTAAAGTAGGCCAAGGGGCCGTGGAAGAGACGAGCCAAGTCCAGCAGTAGCGGGGCGAGAGCAGACCGGCCTCCCTAGGCCCAAGAGAGGGGGAAAGGACACAAGCAAAACAGTAGGGCCGGGCGAGCACCCCTCCGACCGCGGACCATGAGCCGGCCCGATATGGGACACACCGGGCCCGCAGACAGGCCCGTCACCCACCACACCCAAGCCTAGGGTTACAGGTGGACCAAGAGCGCATCCACCCGCCGCCGCCGCCGACCGTGCGCCAAGGAATACCAAATCCGACGCCGTTGAGGCGACCTGCAAAGAGGAAGGACCAGATGTGGGAGAGGAGGGAGTGAGAGGAGAAGCACCGGATCCAACGAAAACATATAATAGAACACCTGCACCCAGGCCCTCCCTATCTAGTCATCCATTCTGCGCATCGCGATTCGTGCAAACACATTTCTCTTTTTTGTTTCTCTCACATAAAACATGTTTTGAAGTTCAAACCTTTGCAGCATGGCAAAGTTTTCTATCTAGAATCTAGGATAAATCGCTCAGATTTTTTTGTCAAATATAAATATACAAATTATGATTTTCTAATATAGAAAATCATAATTTGTATACTTATGTTTGACAAAAAAATCTGAACGATTTATCCTAGATTCTAGATAGAAGGCTTTGCCACGCTGCAAAGGTTTAAAGCTCAAGACATGTTCTATGCGAGAGAAACAAAAAAGAGAAAATTTCATATAAAAAGTTAGTTGTGTTGCACAGATCTTAAAGCAATATTGGACACCCAGGATAGCAGGGCCCGGGTGCAGATGTTCTAAAAATCCACGTCCCCGGATCCAAGGATGCTAGCTTGAAGGGAGCGATGAGCAAACTAACCAGATCGATGGGAGCGCTGCGACACCACCACATCCAAGCCCGGGAGCAGTAGAAAGCCCCGCGGTGACAGAGCGTGCGGAACTGGAGGCCCATCGAGGTCAGTGTCCAACGAATCACCCTCCAGTGCCCAGAAGCAATTTGCCCGCGGCGACGAAGCAGATACGGCACCAGAGGACAAGGAGGAGGTGGCCGGGGCCGCCCCCGACCTGCCGGATAAGGGGGAACCGAGGCCAGCGGCAACCCCATACGGGATAATTGACGATAACCCCCTTTGTTGATCGATCCTTGATCATATGCCCCGTTGATGTGTCACTGACATGTGGGGTTTAAGTACCGGCACAGCAGGCTGCAGGGGAGCCCGCTCGCGGTGATCAGCCACGTGTTGTAGGGCGCGTCTGCTTAAGCTATGATGGTCAACAACTAATCTATCATTTTGCTTATCTTATGAGGTCATTGCAGTTGGTCAACATGACAGAGTATGTATAGACTCTCCTTGTTGCCTCATCAGTCTGAAACATTAGCTATCGTACTCTATCTTCTGTATAGCCATGGTTAATTAATTATGGGTAAATTAACTGCATTTACTACTTAACATGCTGCTGTGATAATTTATGGAAAAGAAACAAGCCAGCAGGGGTTTCAGGTTCTGAAACTGAAAGCAGAGCAAAAAAGCACATGAAAAATGATACATTGAGCAAATTACAATACCCATGACTTATAACTGTCTAAAATCTATTGTATGTTGTGATAATGCAGAGATTTGGAGAGACTCAGTAAGTTCTTGACCATTCTGTTATTATTTGTGAGCTGGTCACTTGATTGAAGCTCTCAACTTATACATAGCTAATAACATCAGTTAAGAGAGAGCCTGCATGCACTGATTCTTGATCCACTGCTTGCTTCTGTGCAGTCAGGTTAGTTTTGATGAGGGTTGTAAAAGTCACTGCTGCATGCGCTCTCCACTTGTTCAGGTTCTGCTCTTGTGCAGATGGCCATCCCACTAGAGATTACTAATTTAGCTAGAGAAAAGATAGATATCCAGCTCAGGAACGTTGAGAGCGTGCAGTGCAACACATGAGCAGTATAGATGCACGACTTCTCAAGACATGCTTGATTACATGATGCACGGCTCAAGTTCAACATGTCTAATGTCTAGATCTAAATCAAAATTAATTTCAGGTTATAGCTTTAGTTAATGACTTTTCTTTTCACATGCATATAACTTGATAGTTTGTTTTCTGATAGACTTTTGCAATATATTTTACTACTGTATCATGTGTAAAAATGCAAAGAGCTACAATAATGTCAACAAGTTTATGTATGCATATTTGATAAGTAATCTCACCATTCCTATAAAAAGAGGTGAGATGAACCAAAACCATTCTATCCCCAACCAAACACAAAGATGCAAGAATCCACCTCCATCTAATTGCCCCAACTAAGCAAAAGAACGAAAATAAGTAATTCCAGTGGAATGTAACCATTTCATTCCTTTCCACTACGTTCCCAAACGAAACACACCCTATGTGTGTGTTTCAGACATCTATAGGATGTCACACCCACTCCGCCACTCTGGACTATCTTGTCTCGCCACCGGCTCTTTCCCATTTTCTGCAATCATTTCCTTTTTCTCTTGCAAGTCTTCCTTTAAAGTGCAGCTGGCATTTCTGGTGCACCCCACTTCTAAACTCCTAGTACAAATGGTAAGTCTCTCTATGAGCGACCATAAGTGTTCCCCAAGAGTTGTGTGTGTTAATTTGTCGTGGAGTCAGAAAAATGATGGATCCCAGGCTAGGAATGGATGGAGAGAGATGGATGATATGTATATATATGCACAAGGAGGGCCGCAGACTTCAATTAATCCCTCAAAATTTATCATGTGAATATGCTACTGCAGTAAGGACCTGCAAATAAAAGAACTTAAATTTGTGTTTAAGTTTGAAATAAAAATAAAACATGTGCATAATAAAAGAAGTTCGCCTACTGATATCTAAGATGATGTCAGCACATAAATACTTCAACATTATATATTGAGTTGTTTTCCAACAAAAGTAAACAAAAATAAGATAAATACAATATGTATCTCACCACATGTGAAATATTGCTAGTTTTCTCCATATAGGGTACATACAACAGCGTTGTTTTAACGGATGGCGATTGAACGGCATAGTATGCAGGATGACGATTAAACAGGGTATAACCAACATTTTTATTAATATTTCAGCAAATTTTTATGAAATTTGAAGAGTCTGTACCATTTGGCCTCACTGATTTTTGGGTCTGGCACCACTATTGCTCGGAAGCATGGGCGCTTCAGTCTCCGGAGGTAAAAGGATCCACAGTTTTGTTCTTTGTCAATGCACTATGTTCCTTCTCAGCATGCCGGCCACCCTTTCTTTTGGCAACAATCAATCGAGGCCCGACTTCCAGTCGCAGTCACGGGCATTCCTTGTCAGAAAAGAAACATGCACTTCACTTGGTAAAATGAAACAGACAGAATTGGCTTTTCACTCCGCAGACTTGCAAGCCTGCTCATTATCGAAAAGGCAAGGCTAGGAGCAGACTTGCAGACCTGTTTTTGGCAATAAACTACGATTTGTGTACTGCCCTGTTTTTGCTCTGTTTCAGTTTTAGAACCTGAAATCTGGTTGGCTGGCTTGTTTCTTTTCCATGAATTCAAAGAGCAGCCAAGAAGAAAGTAAAGAAGACCTTAATCAACAATAAGTAATGCTAGATTTTAAGTCAAAGTTTTGCGCAATATGTCAACTCATGGACGCAGCTTTCAAGCCATGGAAAAGAAACCGACAACTACCATGTATATACAGTTCTGTTACGAGCTCTGTCTATGTGTTCCAACAAACAAATTGATATCGAACTTTCGGTCATACCGTCACAGTTCAATCTGGAGTCAGAATCGGTAGTACCGAAGGTTCATTCTTACTTGATGGATGATACTAATGAAACCCATCATCAACACATCCGCATGTTCAGTAGTACATGCAGTTAATGTCCCCAGCAGGTATCTAGGTAACTTATATAAGAGCAAGTATAATAGGTCCTAGTCAGCTGGCTATAAAAAGTTTCAAATCAGCAAAATCCTAGTTGGAGGAGAGAGAAGTCTAGAGAGAGAGAAGAAAGCCGGCGATTCATCAGTCGCCGGGCTACAACACAAGCTACAAAAAAGTGAGGTGAGCATGCAGCCATCGCGAGGGATAAAGGCAGGCGCTTCTACCTACCAGCCAACCATTGCATGTCTTCTTGCATGCAGACAGTAAATACTATCGCTAACATACAGCCAGCTTATTATACGGGAAATACACTTTGGTTCCTGGTTGTATATGCACCCTATATGGGGATTTTTTTTAAATATTTTAATAAAAAGTCAAAATAGGTAAGAACTATTTTGACAAAACACTTGCACTGGTATATAAATCTCGACGAAAAAAAAACAAAAGTTGACCTCACAGCAAAAAAGACAAAATTTATTTGCTATTATAGGTCACTATTCACACTATATTAGCCAAAATTTTGTCTTTTTTAAAAGGAAGTCAAAGGGATATTTTTTTTGTGGATTCTTTTTATCACGAGTACAATAGAAGGTCAAGTTTATTTCAAAAATATTTCCAGGATTTTTTGACTTTTTGTTGAATTACTATTTTTTTTTTGCCATATAGGGTGCATATGTCCCCATAGACCAAAAATCCCCCTCCATTATTATACGAGCATCTTTTAAAGGAAACTTTAGATGATGTGGCGCTAGCATATAGCTAGCAGCCGGCTCTTCTATTAGCTTTGCTCTAAATACAGGCTAGACCAAATAACCACTGCTAGTACTAGAAACAAAAGAAAATAGGGAGGGATACATCCCGGCTCCAACTTGGTGTACCTGTCTGCTATGTACCTAGCAGGAAGTTAACTTGTCACTCCTTCTCTCCAAGAGTCAAAGCGGGATCATTCTTGTCTAGGCTGTCTTCTACATCCTCGACGTCTTCACACTCTGTTTCAGACCATGACCGCTCCTACAAAGCAAAACGAAACAGTGGCAAGTGCACATTAAGGCCCTAGCATATACACCACTGAACTGCTAATATGGAATGCGATCAACAGCAAGAGATTAAATAAAACAAATTGACTATATATATTACCTTGGGGTTGAAGTTTGTCTCCATGTTTGTTTCCTTCCACGCATTGCAATCATAGTCCAAAGAAATCAAGAGCAAGAGTTGCCTACATGTATCTTCATTCTGACTAACTGCGCTGCATTAGCATGCACAAGAAGAGCAGCAGATTCAGTTTGATCATGGGTATCAATCATTCTCGGTGTACACAGTGACATCTTCGAGCAGGCTTCTATCGGTGTTCGAAGCTTTTTCGGCTCCAGAGCTAGGCAGTTTCTACCTCCTATGCTTTGCATGTGACCTCAACGTACATTATCATTCCTCTCTATGTACACATTGGATTCCTGCTCCACTACCCGGAGTTAGAGGGAATATGACCCTCGTTCGGCAATTGTGGAATGAGGACATTGCGTCCACACGTCCAGTGATTTCTCCAGGATACGAGGGATCCCTCTTGCTTGGTCTCCGTGGATACTTCTTGCCATGGTCGTGTCGCTCGTATCTTTTGGATTGTGGATGAGATCGTGGTGTCCCATAGTGCACTCTCTGTGCTTTTTTTGCTTGTCGCCCCAGTCTGTTTTTTCTGTTATATACTTTCTAAGAGGATTTTAAATATTAAAAATTTAAAGTTCAAACTTTTCATAATTTCTACAAATTTTAAAATTTCTCTACCTTTTGCTAAAGTGAACGACACAAATTGTTTTCATCAAAATGGAATATTTAACCTTTCAGAGTTGCAAAACTTTTAAACAGGACACTAGCTAGCATATGTTGAAATGAGTAGTTGATCCTCCCATGAGAAGTTTGGAGCCAGACCGAGGTAGGGGAACACTGCTGATGGATGGTGGTCAATGGCAGACGTGAGTGCTGGATCTTGTGTCGCATGGTGGATCTCCTCCTCTGAGTGAAGGATTTGGCGTCTTTTAGTGGAGCTCCTCCTCTGAGTGGCAACTTGTCTTAGAGCAACTCCAGCCGTTCGGCCTGGCTGCCTGGGGCGAACCGGCGATAAAATCAGCCTGGGCCGATCAGGTCCCAGCCGCCGCCCCCAGGGTCAGCCCCAGGACGCCTATTTCGTACTATTTAAAAATAAATTTGGCCAAAATTCGGCAAGAATGACATAAACTTCGGCGACTTAAAGCAGTTTTTACATAGCAAACTTAAAATTCACTTAAAAACAAGGCCGCGACTACAGGCCAAAGAACTCGCTGAACACGGCGTAGTCACCGTCGTCGCCGCCATCGTCGTCGTCCTTTTCGTCCTTCACGCGGACGCCAATGGTGGACCCCTGCCCGGGGTCGCCCTGGCGGACCGGTGGCGGCGGCGCGTCATCATCGTTGTCGTCGAGAATGACGACGCCTCCCTCGTCGCAGCCCCGGCACCGAGCGGCGATCTTCCTCTAGGGCGTGGCGCTGGCGCTCCAACTCCAGCCGCGCCCAGTTCTCCCGCGCCCACTTCAAGGCCGCCGTGTCGTCCAGCCCCGGCTCCGTCTTGACGCCGGCAAGACCTTGCTCCGTCTTCACGGTGGCGAGCACCGGATCTGACGAGGCGGGGACGAGCCGAGGAGGAGGAGCCACGCCCGCCCTTGTTGATGACGATACGGCCGCTGTGGATGCGTCGGCCGAGCGGCGTCTCCGCTGGCTCGGCCTTGACACTGAAGAGCGTCGGTGACCCGGAGGAGTGCGAGGAGGAGCGGGAGGAGGAGGAAGAGTAGCCGGTCCTCCTCGACATCCATTGGTCGCCGCTTCGGCGAGGGACCGGGGCAGCAGGATACGTCAACGGCGGCACATTGCCACCCTCGAGGTGCTGGAGGACAGCGTGAAGCGTGCGGCCGGGGGCGCCCCACCACAGGCGGTGGTCGTCGCTGTTCTTGGTGCCCCGCATCAGAGGAGCACCGTTGGTGGAGGCCATCCACGCTGCCTGCGGGCGTCCGAAGTACGCCGCCCATGCTTCGTGGTTGCCGGCGGCGTACTCCGGGAGGGCCAGCTGCTCCTCCGTCAGCGACGCCCGCACGCGCTCGACCTCGTCATTGAAGTAGTCGGGGCGCGTCGTCACGTCGGGCAGCGGGGGTATGGGCACGCCCCTGGCGCTGAGCCTCCATCGCCCCGGCGTGCGCATGTCGGGAGGCGCCAGGACATTGGCTTCGAACAGGAGGTGGGCTTCCCACTCGTGCAGCGAGCGGCGGCCGAAGCCATTGGCCGCCGCCCCATCACCGGGGAACCTCTCGCCCATGTTCTGGCGGCGGCTTTGAACGGGGAGAGAGGGCGAAAGAGTGTGTCGGCAGCGTCTATGCACAGGAAGAGAGGGGCTGCGGGCGGGTGCGTCCTCCGGCGAGGGAGGTGCTGCTTATATAGCAGCGTGGGGGAGGTGGGGCAGCGGCATTGTGTGTACGCGTGGCGCGAGGGGGCGCGTCGCGGCACCCCGCCGGCCCGTGAGGAATCAATGGAAGGCTGACTGGTGGCAGCCTTGGCATTGATTCCCCGTGGGAAACCGAGGCGTTGTGAGGACGACGAGGTGGGGGTCGCTGACTCTGCGGGCCCGTTGATCGTTCATGCCAAAAATGATTGCCCCGGCGGGTGCCACCCAGCGCGTCGGGTTCGGCCAGGATCCGCCGGCACAAATTTCGAGTGTAACCGGCGAAAACGGGCTCCTGGGGGCACGACTGGGCCTGTTTTCGGGCGCCGGCACAAACAAATCGCCTTGGGGGGCCTGTTGGGGGCGCGGCCGGAGTTGCTCTAAGTAGCCGGGCATTGCCCCCAACCTGAAGTACCCATTGCAGCTACGATGGGTACGGTGGTGTGATGCCCTATGGACTTTCTTTAGGTTCCTAATGTTTCACCTTTGATGGGCTTAAGACGGCCAACCGGTCTTTCTTTCCATCACTAACTTTAGTCCGGGTGGTACATGGCGAACATCCGAACCATCTGCGCCGAAGAACAAGAGTCGGCGACGTTCACGGGGAAATGAAGCCAGAGCCGGCGTCTATGCTTACGTGGCTCTCAACGTTGGCATCGCTTTCCGGGCGAGCCGCGATCTCTTCGACGATCCCATGCCATTTTTTACAGGCCGTTTGGATGACCGCCCAATGGTTGGCCATGGCGTTCGCGCCGCGCTGCATGTGGATGGTGGCGAAGTAGGGGTCGACCATCTTGCACTCATCGACCTCCGACTTGATGCGCTTGCAATACGTGTCGTCGTTCTGGTTCATGTCGGTGATCGGGTCGAGGCAGACGGTCATCCATGCTTCAGCGAGGCACTAGTCTTCTTTGGACATCCAATTGACGCGCGGTTCGCCCGTCCTAGCCCCTGCTTCTTCTGTTTTCCGGCGAGACGCTTGCCGGCGATCCGGCGCTCTGCTGTGGCGATGGCAAGAAGCTGGCTGACGACCCGACACTCAGCGGTGGCGACAGCGAGAAGCTGGCCGGCGATCCGACGCTCTGCTGGCTCCAGGCATCTTGCGGGCCTTGGCTGTCGGGCGGATTCATCATCCCCGCGCGAGACGCCTCTGCCTGCTCCGCCGCCACCAACGATGCGGCCGCGTACAGCGCCCTCGTGGCATTGATATTGTTCCACCGGGCGGTGGTGACAGCCTCCCAGCGTTGAACCTCCGCCTTCCAGTCGGCGTTCGACATGCCCGGTGGTTTTGCCGGCGGCGCCCTTGGTTTCCTATGCTTCGGCTGGGAGGCATCTGCAATGGCAGCGTCGCGAGGGGCCGTATACTTCTTCAGCGGCATGGCGGGATGGCGGCGAGAGGGAGGAGAATGGCAGGAGAATGGGCAGAAGGGTTGCCTCTCGCCGACAGAGCAGACCCACACGCCTTTTTGCTTCGGCCGGCGCCCCCAGGCGGCCCCCGGGGGCTTGGGTTTGGCTCGGGTTCACCGGCTGTTATTTCGGCCAAAATCGGCGATAAACAAGGTCTTGAGGGCGCGACTGGGCCAATTTTTTGGCGCCGAGGCTAAAAAAGAGCCCTGGGGGCATGTTGGGGGGCGAGTGGAGATGCTCTAAGATCCATCTAGATGTAGTCACGTCATGATTGAATAACTTGTATGTAGTAAGTGCTGCTATGAGAAATTTGACAAATGTAACTGAACACTGTATGATGTGAATATGAACATAGTCCAGTGCAGCTTCAAGTTGTTACTGCTACCTTCGTTGAGCTTGTTGATGAAGATCGTAGGTAATCTATACTGCTGCTATTTTAGCTGCTGTATGACCGCCATTAAATAAACTGGACTAGTTGGGACTCATCAGCCTATTTTGTAACTATGAATCATGGAATGAACTTAATTTGCCGATGAAAAAATCCGAGGCACCGGGGGCAGCAATGGACCGCGACAGGGCAGGCTGCGGAGCTAAATCCTATTTGGCGCCTTTAGCGCCCGCTACAGTTGTTTCTACTAACGGGCGCATCCCCCCCTTATCACGTTGGGCCGGCCCATTTTCGAATTTTTTTTCTGTGTTCTAAACTGCAGAAACAACGCGACAACTGGGTTTCGAACCGTGACCGGCGAGTACCGAGCGCAAGGCGACATCCACCAGGCCAGTTCAGTTGGTGTGATTATGTACAAGTTTCCTTTCTTTTCTTCTTCTTCTTCCTCTTTTTCTTTTTTTTTTCTTTTTTAAAATTAGTGAAACTTTTCTTTCTTCATGAGTTTTTCCTCTGCAAAATAGATGGAGTTTTTCTCGAATTTGATGAGTTTGTGAAAATTCGATGAACTTTTTTTCAAATCTGATGAACCTTTTAAAAATTCAATGAACTTTTTTCAAATTTGATGAACTTTTATCAAATTCAATGAACTTTTTTCAAAATTGATGAACTTATTTTTAAATTCTGTGATTTTTTTGAAAACCAATGAACTTTTTTCAAATTCGACGACCTTTTTTCAAATTCGATGAACTTTTTTGAAAACCGGTGAACTTTTTTCTAATTCGGTGAAATTTTTTCCTAATCCGATGAACTTTCTTCAAATGTAATGAACTTTATTTCAAATCCGATGATCTTTTTTTCAAATTCGATCAACTTTTTCAATTTTTGCGTTCAAAATTGATGAACTTTTTTTAGAATTGATGAACTTTGTAAAATTTGTGAAATGTTTTTAAAATTCGTAATTTTTCAGATCCATGTGCTTTCAGTTTTGTGAACGAAGGGACGAACAGAAAAAAAAAGAACGAACGAACGAAACGTGCACGAAGGAAGGGAAGGAGCGAGCGATGGAGAACGGAAAATGTTTGTGTGCTAGCTGGGCCGGCCCATGAGAGACTGCTGCGCGAGCGCCCGCTAGCGAACGGGCGCATAAGGGTGTGTTTGGTAGCCTGCGTGTAGGGTGCATGAGGCTAAAAGTTCCCTACCCAACCCACTTTCAGGTGTTTGGCAGGGTGTATGGGCTCTTCTGGGCATAGCCCATCTGATGCTAAAAAGGCCCCAAGCTATGCTCGTTGGAGCACCCACATACATGCGAGCTGGGGTCAGCGAGGCTCGGTTAGACCCCCGCAAAAATCTCCTCCCGACCCACTAGGATCGAACGACCTCTCTCCCGAACTGTTTTTCCTCTCTCTCGGACCACTCCTCCCTGACCTAGCCGCCACCCCTCGCCCCCCTCTCTCTCCCGCGAACTCCATGGCGACTGCCACCTGATCTGCATCCCCGTCGGCCCCCTTTGATCTTGTACCTCGCCGCCGTCACCGCCACCCCGGTCAACCTCGCCACCGCCCCGGTCAACCTCGCCGCCGCCCTGGTCTTCAAGTCGCGGCCGCCCCAGGTGAATCTCGCGGCTGCCAGGAGAGGTAGCTACTCTGCCTCCTTCTCCCTCTGCCCTCCTCACCCCTTCCTTCCTGCCTCGGCCTCTGCGAGCCGCTGCTGCGTGACCATAGATTAGGCCTTTTTTTTCTGTACAGAGAGTGTTGGAGAACGTTGCAGAAAACAAAAATTTTCCTACGGCTTCACCAAGATCCATCTATGAGTTCATCTAGCAACGAGTGATTAGATGCATCTACGTACCTTGTAGATCGCGAGCGGAAGCGTTCAAAGAACGGGGATGATGTAGTCGAACACGACGTGATTCAAATCACCGATGATCTTAGCACCGAACGGACGGTGCCTCCACGTTCAACACACGTACGGAACAGCCACGTCTCCTCCTTCTTGATCCAACAAGGGGGGAGGAGAGGTTGAGGGAGATGGCACCAGCAGCAACACGATGGCGTGGTGTTGATGGAGCTGCAGTACTACGCCAAGCACTATGGAGGAGGAGGAGGTGTTGGAGAGGGAGAAGGAGGCAACCAAAGGCCAAGGTGTTCAGGTATGAAGTCCCTCCTCTCCCCCACTATATATAGGAGGGCCAAGGGGGGTTGGTGCGCAGCCTAGGAGATCCAATCTCCTATGGCCGGCGGCCAAGGGGAGGTTTCCCCCCCCCCCCCAAGGCACCTAGGAGGTGCCTTCCCCTCCTAGGACACTTCCCCCCTCAAACCCTAGGCGCATGGGCCTATGTGGGGCTGGTGCCCTTGGCCCATGTAGGCCAAGGCGCACCCCCTACAGCCCATGTGGCCCCCCGGGACAGGTGGACCCACCCGGTGGACCCCCGGGACCCTTCCGGTGGTCCCGGTACAATACCGATAACCCTGAAACTTGTCCCGATGCCCGAAATAGGACTTCCCATATATAAATCTTTACCTCCGGACCATTCCGGAACTCCTCGTGACGTCCGGGATCCCATCTGGGACTCCGAACAACATTCGGGTTACTGCATATACATATCCCTACAACCCTAGCGTCACTGAACCTTAAGTGTGTAGACCCTACGGGTTCGGGAGACATGTAGACATGACCGAGATCACTCTCCGGTCCATAACCGACAGCGGGATCTGGATACCCATGTTGGCTCCCACATGCTCCACGATGATCTCATCGGATGAACCACGATGTCGAGGATTTAATCAACCCCGTATGCAATTCCCTTTGTCAATCGATATGTTACTTGCCCGAGATCCGATCGTCGGTATCCCAATACCTCATTAAATCTCGTTACCGGCAAGTCACTTTACTCGTACCGTAATGCATGATCCCGTGACCAGACACTTGGTCACTTTGAGCTCATTATGATGATGCATTACCGAGTGGGCCCAGTGATATCTCTCCGTTATCCGGAGTGACAAATCCCAGTCTCGATCCGTGTCAACCCAACAGACACTTTCGGAGATACCTGTAATGCACCTTTATAGTCACCCAGTTACGTTGTGACGTTTGATACACCCAAAGCACTCCTACGGTATCCGGGAGTTACACGATCTCATGGTCAAAGGAAAAGATACTTGACATTAGAAAAGCTCTAGCAAATGAACTACACGATCTTTGTACTATGCTTAGGATTGGGTCTTGTCCATCACATCATTCTCCTAATGATGTGATCTCGTTATCAATGACATCCAATGTCCATAGCCAGGAAATCATGACTATCTGTTGATCAACGAGCTAGTCAACTAGAGGCTTACTAGGGACATATTATGGTCTATGTATTCACACGTGTATTACGATTTCCGGATAATACAGTTATAGCATGAATAAAGACAATTATCATGAACAAAGAAATATAATAATAATGCTTTTATTATTGCCTCTAGGGCATATTTCCAACAGAGAGCTCTTCTTCATATAGCCGTATATGGGTTAGAAAAAAATTGCTTCTCTGTTCCCTTATGATGATGGGTTAAACTGATTATAGTAGATGTATAACTTTTCATTGTTGTACCTATTATGCTCATATTGAAGTTTGTTCATTGCTTGTCATGCTAAAAAAAATCTGTTGTGCTAAGTTTCGATTTATTTGTATTGTCATAGATGGATGAATTGGCAAGAAAACGAAGGCAATTAATTGTGAGAGGAGCCGGTCTAGTGGCTGGATTGTATGCATACAAGATGCTCATGTTTAGAAGAGCTAGGCAACAAACAGCGAGGATAACCGTGGGCAGCATGGCCGATCGTGCCATATCCAGAGAGTCAAATTTGAGATATATTTATCACTCTAGTGACATAAATTGTTCAAATCAATTAAGGATGAGAAAAGCTCCTTTTTCGTTTGTGTGCTATATTTAGAGAGAGAAATTTGTTGTTGGATAGCATCCATACTTCTATCGAGGAACAAGTAGCCATGTTTCTTCTAGTAGTTGGCCACAACCAAAGGTATAGGACACTTCAACCGGTCTTTAGAAGATCTATCGAAGTCATTAGTAGGTATTTTAAGGCAGTGCTTTATGCTATTGGGGAGTTGAGAGATGAGATGATTCGGCCTCCCTGCAACCATTGTCATCATAAAATACAAGAAAGCACTCGCTTCAATCCATATTTCAAGGTAATTATTTTTGCAAACAAATACAAACAATCAATGGGACTTTTGAATAACAATCATTTGCCTTTTTTAATTAGGATTATGTTGGAGCAATTGATGGGACTCATGTGCTTGCTAGAGTCCCAAAAAGTATCTCAGCTGCCTTTAGGGGTAGAAAGGTGGGGACTACCCAAACTGTCATGGCTGCGGTAGACTTTGATCTAAAGTTTACCTATGTACTTGCGGGTTGGGAGGGATCAGCTCATGATGCCCTTATACTTGCAAATGCATTGGAGAGGGAAGATGGGTTGAAAGTTCCTACAGGTAATAAACTAGGGCCTACTACCTAAATATATTAATATTTCTACCCATAGCTAATAGTTGCTATTTCATAGGAAAATTCTTCCTTGTTGATGCGGGGTATGCTGTGAGGCCGGGTTTTCTTCCACCATACCATGGCACGAGGTACCACTTGAAAGAGTATGGACGAGGGAACCATCCTCAAAATGCTAAAGAGTTGTTCAACTTAAGACACTCTTCTTTGACGACAACGGTTGAAAGGGCTTTTGCCACATACAAAAACCGTTGGAAGTTTGTCTACAATAAGCCGTTCCATGGTTACAAGACCCAAGTAAAAGTAGTGCTAGCTTGTGCAATTCTTCACAATTGGGTACTTCAATATGGTGAGGATGAGTATTTCCTACCCGAGGAAACATGGGATCCGGAACCCAATGATGAAGATCACAATGATATTGTCTATGACAATATTTCTTGGGCTCATAAGAGAGATGAATTTGCAAATCAGATGTGGGCGAATAGAGGGCTAGCAAACATTTGATGTATCATGTGTCCTGGTGTTGTAAAACTATTACTGTACTGTTATATTTATGTGCTGAAACATGATTTTGATGGGCTGAAATATGCTTATTTATGTGCCGAAACGTGTTTTTGTGTGCTGGAATTCATATTTGTGACGCCCGGATAATCATGCTACAGTAATTTCACGTTAAGGGTGACACGTCACCTCTGTCACTGTAGTTAATATCGGGTTAATTCGAAACCGATTCAAATTTAAATCCTAACTAAGTCAAACGACAAAAGCTTTCAAAATATTAAACAAAAATGTTCGGACGGTGCCATAATTTGCATATGTAAATATGGTGCAATAAACACATTTTTATAAAATGCCTAGATATTTTATAGTGGATGGAAGCAACAAAACAATTAAATAAAAAGAAAAGCAGAACCTAACAAAAAAACAAAAGCCTACCCCCTCCCCCCCCACTAGGCCTCGGCCCAGCTGGCCATCGGGCCAACCAAGCCGGCCCACCCGCGCCTACTAGCCCCCCCCTGGCCAAACCCTAACCCACCGATACCCCCACTCCCCCACTCGCTCGCCTCTCCCTCTCCCCCCTCTCCTCTCGATCCC
>NC_057804.1:4439769-4462987 GCF_018294505.1 Triticum aestivum
ACGTGATCCATATGGTCAAACATACAACTTCCGAAGCTTGAAAGGAATAAATGCTAGTGGAATGTTTAGATGATGATATTTAAGTAAGTTTTCTGTTTAGCGAATAAAAATGCATCAGAAACTGATGAAAAGTTTGTGTAAAGGTGCCAAACATGAATTAATTATGTGGATAAGCTGTTCTATGACTTCCACATGGCGGTCGAGACTACTCTCGAAGAACGGAATGATGGAAAAGCTGTTATAATGTGTCGAATGCCCAATTTAAATGATTTCCGAGTTTCAAAGGAGGAGAAAATGTAAAGTAATAAATCAAAAGGTTAGGAAAAACTACTAAAAAGTATGTGACTCCTAGATATATAAGTTGTTTTAGGATTTTCAAACGGCGGCATAGACAACTTCGAAACAAGAAACGAAGCAAGGCTTCTATCACTTGTTGATAATGCTATTTAAACAAGTTTTCAGTTTAGCAAAAATAGAAAATCTACCATGATGGATCAAAGCGGTTAAAAATGTATCAAATTATCAGATTTCTATAGGTAAGTTGCTATCTGAGGTGCATATAGATGCATGGACTACCCTCCAAGCATGAAATGGTGGAAACGATTTTGGAGTATGTCGATGACGCTTAATTAATAAGTTTTCAGTTTTGAACGAAGTGAAAATCTATAGTGATGGATAAAAAGGGAACAAACTTGGTGATGAAATTATATGATTAGTACTTATAAGTTGTTATACGAGATCCATATGGTCGAACATACTACTTATGAAGGTGGAAAGGAAGAAATGCTGGTGGAATGTCTAAATGGTGCTATTTAAGTAAGTTTTCTGTTTAGCGAATAAAAAATCGTCGGTAACGGATCAAAAGATTATGTAAATGTGCTAAACATGAATAATTTATGTGGTTAAGTTGTTCTATTACATTCACAAGGCGGTCGAGACTACTCTCGAAGAATGGAATGATGGAAATGCTATTATAATTTGTCGAATGTCCTATTTAAATGATTTCTGAGTTTCAAAGGAGGAGAAAATGTAAAGTATTAAATCAAACGATTATGAAAAACTACCAAAAGTTATTTGGCTCCTACATATATAAGTTATTGTAGGATTTTGGAATGGCGGCATAGACAACTTCAGAACAAGAAAGGAAGCAAGCCTTCTATCACTTGTCGATAATGCTATTTAAACAAGTTTTCAGTTTAGCAAAAATAGAAAATCTATCATGATGGATCAAAACGGTTAGAAATGTATCAAATTATCAGATTTCTATAGGTAAGTTGCTATCTGAGGTGCATATAGATGCATGGACTACCCTCCAAGCATGAAATGGTGGAAACGATTTTGGAGTATGTCGATGATGCTTAAATAATAAGTTTTCAGTTTTGAATGAAGTGAAAATCTATAGTGATGCATAAAAAGGGAACAAACTTGGTGATGAAATTATATGATTAGTACTTATAAGTGGTTATACGAGATCCATATGGTCGAACATACTACTAATGAAGCTGGAAAGGAAGAAATGCTGGTGGAATGTCTAAATGGTGCTATTTAAGTAAGTTTTCTGTTTAGCGAATAAAAAATCGTCGGTAACGGATCAAAAGTTTATGTAAATATGCTAAACATGAATAATTTATGTGGTTAAGTTGTTCTATTACATTCACAAGGCGGTCGAGACTACTCTCGAAGAATGGAATGATGGAAATGCTATTATAATGTGTCGAATGTCCTATTTAAATGATTTCTGAGTTTCAAAGGAGGAGAAAATGTAAAGTATTAAATCAAAAGATTATGAAAAACTACCAAAAGTTATTTGGCTCCTACATATATAAGTTATTGTAGGATTTTGGAATGGCGGCATAGACAACTTCGAAACAAGAAACGAAGCAAGGCTTCTATCACTTGTCGATAATGCTATTTAAACAAGTTTTCAGTTTAGCAAAAATAGAAAATCTATCATGATGGATCAAAACGGTTAAAAATGTATCAAATTGTCAGATTTCTATAGGTAAGCTGCTATCTGAGGTGCATATAGATGCATGGACTACACTCGAAGCATGAAATGGTGGAAATGATTTCGGAATATGTCGATGTCGCTTAATTAATAAGTTTTCAGTTTTGAACAAAGTGAAAATCTATAGTGATGGATCAAAAGGTAACAAATTTGGTGATGAAATTATATGATTACTAGCTATAAGTTGTTATACGAGATCCATATGGTCAAACCTACAACTTCCGAAGCTTGAAAGGAAGAAAATGCTAGTGGAATGTCTAAATGATGCTATTTAAGTAAGTTTTCTGTTTAGCGAATAAAATCATCGGTAACTGATAAAAAGTTTATGTAAAGGTGCTAAACATGAATAATTTATGTGGATAAGCTGTTCTTTGAGTTCCACATGGCGGTCAAGACTACTCTCAAAGAACGGAATGATGGAGAAGATGTTATAATGTGTCGAATGTCCAATTTAAATGATTTCTGAGTTTCAAAGGAGGAGAAAATGTAAAGTAATAAATCAAAAGGTTAGGAAAAACTACTAAAAAGTATGTGACTCATAGATATATAAGTTGTTTTAGGATTTTCAAATGGCGGCATAGACAACTTCGAAACAAGAAACGAAGCAAGGCTTCTATCACTTGTTGATAATGCTATTTAAACAAGTTTTCAGTTTAGCAAAAATAGAAAATCTACCATGATGGATCAAAGAGGTTAAAAATGTATCAAATTGTCAGATTTCTATAGGTAAGCTGCTATCTGAGGTGCATATAGATGCATGGACTACCCTCGAAGCATGAAATGGTGGAAACGATTTCGGAATATGTCGATGACGCTTAATTAATAAGTTTTCAGTTTTGAACAAAGTGAAAATCTATAGTGATGGATCAAAAGGTAACAAATTTGGTGATGAAATTATATGATTACTAGCTATAAGTTGTTATACGTGATCCATTTGGTCAAACATACAACTTCCGAAGCTTGAAAGGAATAAATGCTAGTGGAATGTTTAGATGATGATATTTAAGTAAGTTTTCTGTTTAGCGAATAAAAATGCATCGGAAACTGATGAAAAGTTTGTGTAAAGGTGCCAAACATGAATTAATTATGTGGATAAGCTGTTCTATGACTTCCACATGGCGGTCGAGACTACTCTCGAAGAACGGAATGATGGAAAAGCTATTATAATGTGTCGAATGCCCAATTTAAATGATTTCCGAGTTTCAAAGGAGGAGAAAATGTAAAGTAATAAATCAAAAGGTTAGGAAAAACTACTAAAAAGTATGTGACTCCTAGATATATAAGTTGTTTTAGGATTTTCAAACGGCGGCATAGACAACTTCGAAACAAGAAACGAAGCAAGGCTTCTATCACTTGCTGATAATGCTATTTAAACAAGTTTTCAGTTTAGCAAAAATAGAAAATCTACCATGATGGATCAAAGCGGTTAAAAATGTATCAAATTGTCAGATTTCTATAGGTAAGCTGCTATCTGAGGTGCATATAGATGCATGGACTACCCTCGAAGCATGAAATGGTGGAAACGATTTCGGAATATGTCGATGACGCTTAATTAATAAGTTTTCAGTTTTGAACAAAGTGAAAATCTATAGTGATGGATAAAAAGGTAACAAATTTGGTGATGAAATTATATGATTACTAGCTATAAGTTGTTATACGTGATCCATATGGTCAAACATACAACTTCCGAAGCTTGAAAGGAATAAATGCTAGTGGAATGTTTAGATGATGATATTTAAGTAAGTTTTCTGTTTAGCGAATAAAAATGCATCGGAAACTGATGAAAAGTTTGTGTAAAGGTGCCAAACATGAATTAATTATGTGGATAAGCTGTTCTATGACTTCCATATGGCGGTCGAGACTACTCTCAAAGAACGGAATGATGGAAAAGCTGTTATAATGTGTCGAATGCCCAATTTAAATGATTTCCGAGTTTCAAAGGAGGAGAAAATGTAAAGTAATAAATCAAAAGGTTATTAAAAGCTACTAAAAGTTATGTGACTCCTACATATATAAGTTGTTGTAGCATTTTCGAATGGCGGCATAGACAACTTCGAAACAAAAACGAAGCAAGGATTCTATCACTTGTCGTTAATGCTATTTAAACAAGATTTCAGTTTGGCAAAAATAGAAAATCTACCATGATGGATCAAAACTGTTAAAAATGTATCAAATTATCAGATTTCTATAGGTAAGTTGCTATCTGAGGTGCATATAGATGCATGGACTACCCTCCAAGCATGAAATGGTGGAAACGATTTTGGAGTATGTCGATGACGCTTAATTAATAAGTTTTCAGTTTTGAACGAAGTGAAAATCTATAGTGATGGATAAAAAGGGAACAAACTTGGTGATGAAATTATATGATTAGTACTTATAAGTTGTTATACGAGATCCATATGGTCGAACATACTACTCATGAAGCTGGAAAGGAAGAAATGCTAGTGGAATGTCTAAATGGTGCTATTTAAGTAAGTTTTCTGTTTAGCGAATAAAAAATCGTCGGTAACGGATCAAAAGATTATGTAAATGTGCTAAACATGAATAATTTATGTGGTTAAGTTGTTCTATTACATTCACAAGGCGGTCGAGACTACTCTCGAAGAATGGAATCATGGAAATGCTATTATAATGTGTCGAATGTCCTATTTAAATGATTTCTGAGTTTCAAAGGAGGAGAAAATGTAAAGTATTAAATCAAACGATTATGAAAAACTACCAAAAGTTATTTGGCTCCTACATATATAAGTTATTGTAGGATTTTGGAATGGCGGCATAGACAACTTCAGAACAAGAAAGGAAGCAAGCCTTCTATCACTTGTCGATAATGCTATTTAAACAAGTTTTCAGTTTAGCAAAAATAGAAAATCTATCATGATGGATCAAAACGGTTAGAAATGTATCAAATTATCAGATTTCTATAGGTAAGTTGCTATCTGAGGTGCATATAGATGCATGGACTACCCTCCAAGCATGAAATGGTGGAAACGATTTTGGAGTATGTCGACGATGCTTAATTAATAAGTTTTCAGTTTTGAATGAAGTGAAAATCTATAGTGATGCATAAAAAGGGAACAAACTTGGTGATGAAATTATATGATTAGTACTTATAAGTTGTTATACGAGATCCATATGGTCGAACATACTACTTATGAAGCTGGAAAGGAAGAAATGCTGGTGGAATGTCTAAATGGTGCTATTTAAGTAAGTTTTCTGTTTAGCGAATAAAAAATCGTCGGTAACGGATCAAAAGTTTATGTAAATATGCTAAACATGAATAATTTATGTGGTTAAGTTGTTCTATTACATTCACAAGGCGGTCGAGACTACTCTCGAAGAATGGAATGATGGAAATGCTATTATAATGTGTCGAATGTCCTATTTAAATGATTTCTGAGTTTCAAAGGAGGAGAAAATGTAAAGTATTAAATCAAAAGATTACTACCAAAAGTTATTTGGCTCCTACATATATAAGTTATTGTAGGATTTTGGAATGGCGGCATAGACAACTTCGAAACAAGAAACGAAGCGAGGCTTCTATCACTTGTCGATAATGCTATTTAAACAAGTTTTCAGTTTAGCAAAAATAGAAAATCTATCATGATGGATCAAAACGGTTAAAAATGTATCAAATTGTCAGATTTCTATAGGTAAGCTGCTATCTGAGGTGCATATAGATGCATGGACTACACTCGAAGCATGAAATGGTGGAAATGATTTCGGAATATGTCGATGTCGCTTAATTAATAAGTTTTCAGTTTTGAACAAAGTGAAAATCTATAGTGATGGATCAAAAGGTAACAAATTTGGTGATGAAATTATATGATTACTAGCTATAAGTTGTTATACGAGATCCATATGGTCAAACCTACAACTTCCGAAGCTTGAAAGGAAGAAAATGCTAGTGGAATGTCTAAATGATGCTATTTAAGTAAGTTTTCTGTTTAGCGAATAAAATCATCGGTAACTGATAAAAAGTTTATGTAAAGGTGCTAAACATGAATAATTTATGTGGATAAGCTGTTCTTTGAGTTCCACATGGCGGTCAAGACTACTCTCAAAGAACGGAATGATGGAGAAGATGTTATAATGTGTCGAATGTCCAATTTAAATGATTTCTGAGTTTCAAAGGAGGAGAAAATGTAAAGTAATAAATCAAAAGGTTAGGAAAAACTACTAAAAAGTATGTGACTCATAGATATATAAGTTGTTTTAGGATTTTCAAACGGCGGCATAGACAACTTCGAAACAAGAAACGAAGCAAGGCTTCTATCACTTGTTGATAATGCTATTTAAACAAGTTTTCAGTTTAGCAAAAATAGAAAATCTACCATGATGGATCAAAGAGGTTAAAAATGTATCAAATTGTCAGATTTCTATAGGTAAGCTGCTATCTGAGGTGCATATAGATGCATGGACTACCCTCGAAGCATGAAATGGTGGAAACGATTTCGGAATATGTCGATGACGCTTAATTAATAAGTTTTCAGTTTTGAACAAAGTGAAAATCTATAGTGATGGATCAAAAGGTAACAAATTTGGTGATGAAATTATATGATTACTAGCTATAAGTTGTTATACGTGATCCATATGGTCAAACATACAACTTCCGAAGCTTGAAAGGAATAAATGCTAGTGGAATGTTTAGATGATGATATTTAAGTAAGTTTTCTGTTTAGCGAATAAAAATGCATCGGAAACTGATGAAAAGTTTGTGTAAAGGTGCCAAACATGAATTAATTATGTGGATAAGCTGTTCTATGACTTCCACATGGCGGTCGAGACTACTCTCGAAGAACGGAATGATGGAAAAGCTATTATAATGTGTCGAATGCCCAATTTAAATGATTTCCGAGTTTCAAAGGAGGAGAAAATGTAAAGTAATAAATCAAAAGGTTAGGAAAAACTACTAAAAAGTATGTGACTCCTAGATATATAAGTTGTTTTAGGATTTTCAAACGGCGGCATAGACAACTTCGAAACAAGAAACGAAGCAAGGCTTCTATCACTTGCTGATAATGCTATTTAAACAAGTTTTCAGTTTAGCAAAAATAGAAAATCTACCATGATGGATCAAAGCGGTTAAAAATGTATCAAATTGTCAGATTTCTATAGGTAAGCTGCTATCTGAGGTGCATATAGATGCATGGACTACCCTCGAAGCATGAAATGGTGGAAACGATTTCGGAATATGTCGATGACGCTTAATTAATAAGTTTTCAGTCTTGAACAAAGTGAAAATCTATAGTGATGGATAAAAAGGTAACAAATTTGGTGATGAAATTATATGATTACTAGCTATAAGTTGTTATACGTGATCCATATGGTCAAACATACAACTTCCGAAGCTTGAAAGGAATAAATGCTCGTGGAATGTTTAGATGATGATATTTAAGTAAGTTTTCTGTTTAGCGAATAAAAATGCATCGGAAACTGATGAAAAGTTTGTGTAAAGGTGCCAAACATGAATTAATTATGTGGATAAGCTGTTCTATGACTTCCACATGGCGGTCGAGACTACTCTCAAAGAACGGAATGATGGAAAAGCTGTTATAATGTGTCGAATGCCCAATTTAAATGATTTCCGAGTTTCAAAGGAGGAGAAAATGTAAAGTAATAAATCAAAAGGTTATTAAAATCTACTAAAAGTTATGTGACTCCTACATATATAAGTTGTTGTAGGATTTTCGAATGGCGGCATAGACAACTTCGAAACAAAAACGAAGCAAGGCTTCTATCACTTGTCGGTAATGCTATTTAAACAAGATTTCAGTTTGGCAAAAATAGAAAATCTACCATGATGGATCAAAACTGTTAAAAATGTATCAAATTATCAGATTTCTCTAGGTAAGTTGCTATCTGAGGTGCATATAGATGCATGGACTACCCTCCAAGCATGAAATGGTGGAAGCGATTTTGGAGTATGTCGATGATGCTTAATTAATAAGTTTTCAGTTTTGAACGAAGTGAAAATCTATAGTGATGGATAAAAAGGGAACAAACTTGGTGATGAAATTATATGATTAGTACTTATAAGTTGTTATACGAGATCCATATGGTCGAACATACTACTCATGAAGCTGGAAAGGAAGAAATGCTAGTGGAATGTCTAAATGGTGCTATTTAAGTAAGTTTTCTGTTTAGCGAATAAAAAATCGTCGGTAACGGATCAAAAGATTATGTAAATGTGCTAAACATGAATAATTTATGTGGTTAAGTTGTTCTATTACATTCACAAGGCGGTCGAGACTACTCTCGAAGAATGGAATGATGGAAATGCTATTATAATGTGTCGAATGTCCTATTTAAATGATTTCTGAGTTTCAAAGGAGGAGAAAATGTAAAGTATTAAATCAAAAGATTATGAAAAACTATCAAAAGTTATTTGGCTCCTACATATATAAGTTATTGTAGGATTTTGGAATGGCGGCATAGACAACTTCGGAACAAGAAAGGAAGCAAGCCTTCTATCACTTGTAAATAATGCTATTTAAACAAGTTTTCAGTTTAGCAAAAATAGAAAATCTATCATGATGGATCAAAACGGTTAAAAATGTATCAAATTATCAGATTTCTATAGGTAAGTTGCTACCTGAGGTGCATATAGATGCATGGACTACCCTCCAAGCATGAAATGGTGGAAACGATTTTGGAGTATGTCGATGACGCTTAATTAATAAGTTTTCAGTTTTGAACGAAGTGAAAATCTATAGGGATGGAAAAAAGGGGAACAAACTTGGTGATGAAATTATATGATTAGTACTTATAAGTTGTTACAGGAGATCCATATGGTCGAACATACTACTTATGAAGCTGGAAAGGAAGAAATGCTGGTGGAATATCTAAATGGTGCTATTTAAGTAAGTTTTCTGTTTAGCGAATAAAAAATTGTCGGTAACGGATCAAAAGTTTATGTAAATGTGCTAAACATGAATAATTTATGTGGTTAAGTTGTTCTATTACATTCACAAGGCGGTCGAGACTACTCTCGAAGAATGGAATGATGGAAATGCTATTATAATGTGTCGAATGTCCTATTTAAATGATTTCTGAGTTTCAAAGGAGGAGAAAATGTAAAGTATTAAATCAAAAGATTATGAAAAACTACCAAAAGTTATTTGGCTCCTACATATATAAGTTATTGTAGGATTTTGGAATGGCGGCATAGACAACTTCGGAACAAGAAAGGAAGCAAGCCTTCTATCACTTGTCGATAATGCTATTTAAACAAGTTTTCAGTTTAGAAAAAATAGAAAATCTATCATGATGGATCAAAACGGTTAAAAATGTATCAAATTGTCAGATTTCTATAGGTAAGCTGCTATCTGAGGTGCATATAGATGCATGGACTACACTCGAAGCATGAAATGGTGGAAATGATTTAGGAATATGTCGATGTCGCTTAATTAATAAGTTTTCAGTTTTGAACAAAGTGAAAATCTATAGTGATGGATCAAAAGGTAACAAATTTGGTGATGAAATTATATGATTACTAGCTATAAGTTGTTATACGAGATCCATATGGTCAAACCTACAACTTCCGAAGCTTGAAAGGAAGAAAATGCTAGTGGAATGTCTAAATGATGCTATTTAAGTAAGTTTTCTGTTTAGCGAATAAAATCATCGGTAACTGATAAAAAGTTTGTGTAAAGGTGCTAAACATGAATAATTTATGTGGATAAGCTGTTCTATGACTTACACATGGCGGTCGAGACTACTCTCGAAGAACGGAATGATGGAGAAGATGTTATAATGTGTCGAATGTCCAATTTAAATGATTTCTGAGTTTCAAAGGAGGAGAAAATGTAAAGTAATAAATCAAAAGGTTAGGAAAAACTACTAAAAAGTATGTGACTCCTAGATATATAAGTTGTTTTAGGATTTTCAAACGGCGGCATAGACAACTTCGAAATAAGAAACGAAGCAAGGCTTCTATCACTTGTTGACAATGCTATTTAAACAAGTTTTCAGTTTAGCAAAAATAGAAAATCTACCATGATGGATCAAAGCGGTTAAAAATGTATCAAATTGTCAGATTTCTATAGGTAAGCTGCTATCTGAGGTGCATATAGATGCATGGACTACCCTCGAAGCATGAAATGGTGGAAACGATTTCGGAATATGTCGATGACGCTTAATTAATAAGTTTTCAGTTTTGAACAAAGTGAAAATCTATAGTGATGGATCAAAAGGTAACAAATTTGGTGATGAAATTATATGATTACTAGCTATAAGTTGTTATACGTGATCCATATGGTCAAACATACAACTTTCGAAACTTGAAAGGAATAAATGCTAGTGGAATGTTTAGATGATGATATTTAAGTAAGTTTTCTGTTTAGCGAATAAAAATGCATCGGAAACTGATGAAAAGTTTGTGTAAAGGTGCCAAACATGAATTAATTATGTGGATAAGCTGTTCTATGACTTCCACATGGCGGTCGAGACTACTCTCGAAGAACGGAATGATGGAAAAGCTGTTATAATGTGTCGAATGCCCAATTTAAATGATTTCCGAGTTTCAAAGGAGGAGAAAATGTAAAGTAATAAATCAAAAGGTTATTAAAAACTACTAAAAGTTATGTGACTCCTACATATATAAGTTGTTGTAGGATTTTCGAATGGCGGCATAGACAACTTCGAAACAAAAATGAAGCAAGGCTTCTATCACTTGTTGGTAATGCTATTTAAACAAGATTTCAGTTTGGCAAAAATAGAAAATCTACCATGATGGATCAAAACTGTTAAAAATGTATCAAATTATCATATTTCTATAGGTAAGTTGCTATCTGAGGTGCATATAGATGCATGGACTACCCTCCAAGCATGAAATGGTGGAAACGATTTTGGAGTATGTCGATGATGCTTAATTAATAAGTTTTCAGTTTTGAATGAAGTGAAAATCTATAGTGATGGATAAAAAGGGAACAAACTTGGTGA
Organism: Triticum aestivum; assembly: GCF_018294505.1. Taxonomy (NCBI): domain Eukaryota; kingdom Viridiplantae; phylum Streptophyta; class Magnoliopsida; order Poales; family Poaceae; genus Triticum; species Triticum aestivum. The sequence goes on from NC_057804.1 coordinate 4,450,718, forward strand.
TGAAATTATATGATTAGTACTTATAAGTTGTTATACGAGATCCATATGGTCGAACATACTACTTATGAAGCTGGAAAGGAAGAAATGCTGGTGGAATGTCTAAATGGTGCTATTTAAGTAAGTTTTCTGTTTAGCGAATAAAAAATCGTCGGTAACGGATCAAAAGATTATGTAAATGTGCTAAACATGAATAATTTATGTGGTTAAGTTGTTCTATTACATTCACAAGGCGGTCGAGACTACTCTCGAAGAATGGAATGATGGAAATGCTATTATAATTTGTCGAATGTCCTATTTAAATGATTTCTGAGTTTCAAAGGAGGAGAAAATGTAAAGTATTAAATCAAAAGATTATGAAAAACTACCAAAAGTTATTTGGCTCCTACATATATAAGTTATTGTAGGATTTTGGAATGGCGGCATAGACAACTTCGGAACAAGAAAGGAAGCAAGGCTTCTATCACTTGTCGATAATGCTATTTAAACAAGTTTTCAGTTTAGCAAAAATAGAAATTCTATCATGATGGATCAAAACGGTTAAAAATGTATCAAATTGTCAGATTTCTATAGGTAAGCTGCTATCTGAGGTGCACATAGATGCATGGACTACACTCGAAGCATGAAATGGTGGAAATGATTTCGGAATATGTCGATGTCGCTTAATTAATAAGTTTTCAGTTTTGAACAAAGTGAATATCTATAGTGATGGATCAAAAGGTAACAAATTTGGTGATGAAATTATATGATTACTAGCTATAAGTTGTTATACGAGATCCATATGGTCAAACCTACAACTTCCGAAGCTTGAAAGGAAGAAAATGCTAGTGGAATGTCTAAATGATGCTATTTAAGTAAGTTTTCTGTTTAGCGAATAAAATCATCGGTAACTGATAAAAAGTTTATGTAAAGGTGCTAAACATGAATAATTTATGTGGATAAGCTGTTCTTTGAGTTCCACATGGCGGTCAAGACTACTCTCGAAGAACGGAATGATGGAGAAGATGTTATAATGTGTCGAATGTCCAATTTAAATGATTTCTGAGTTTCAAAGGAGGAGAAAATGTAAAGTAATAAATCAAAAGGTTAGAAAACACTACTAAAAAGTATGTGACTCCTAGATATATAAGTTGTTTTAGGATTTTCAAACGGCGGCATAGACAACTTCGAAACAAGAAACGAAGCAAGGCTTCTATCACTTGTTGATAATGCTATTTAAACAAGTTTTCAGTTTAGCAAAAATAGAAAATCTACCATGATGGATCAAAGCGGTTAAAATGTATCAAATTGTCAGATTTCTATAGGTAAGCTGCTATCTGAGGTGCATATAGATGCATGGACTACCCTCGAAGCATGAAATGGTGGAAACAATTTCAGAATATGTCGATGACGCTTAATTAATAAGTTTTCAGTTTTGAACAAAGCGAAAATCTATAGTGATGGATCAAAAGGTAACAAATTTGGTGATGAAATTATATGATTACTAGCTATAAGTTGTTATACGTGATCCATATGGTCAAACATACAACTTTCGAAGCTTGAAAGGAATAAATGCTAGTGGAATGTTTAGATGATGATATTTAAGTAAGTTTTCTGTTTAGCGAATAAAAATGCATCGGAAACTGATGAAAAGTTTGTGTAAAGGTGCCAAACATGAATTAATTCTGTGGATAAGCTGTTCTATGACTTCCACATGGCGGTCGAGACTACTCTCGAAGAACGGAATGATGGAAAAGCTGTTATAATGTGTCGAATGCCCAATTTAAATGATTTCCGAGTTTCAAAGGAGGAGAAAATGTAAAGTAATAAATCAAAAGGTTAGGAAAAACTACTAAAAAGTATGTGACTCCTAGATATATAAGTTGTTTTAGGATTTTCAAACGGCGGCATAGACAACTTCGAAACAAGAAACGAAGCAAGGCTTCTATCACTTGTTGATAATGCTATTTAAACAAGTTTTCAGTTTAGCAAAAATAGAAAATCTACCATGATGGATCAAAGCGGTTAAAAATGTATCAAATTGTCAGATTTCTATAGGTAAGCTGCTATCTGAGGTGCATATAGATGCATGGACTACCCTCAAAGCATGAAATGGTGGAAACGATTTCGGAATATGTCGATGACGCTTAATTAATAAGTTTTCAGTTTTGAACAAAGTGAAAATCTATAGTGATGGATCCAAAGGTAACAAATTTGGTGATGAAATTATATGATTACTAGCTATAAGTTGTTATACGTGATCCATATGGTCAAACATACAACTTCCGAAGCTTGAAAGGAATAAATGCTAGTGGAATGTTTAGATGATGATATTTAAGTAAGTTTTCTGTTTAGCGAATAAAAATGCATCGGAAACTGATGAAAATGTTGTGTAAAGGTGCCAAACATGAATTAATTATGTGGATAAGTTGTTCTATGACTTCCACATGGCGGTCGAGACTACTCTCAAAGAACGGAATGATGGAAAAGCTGTTATAATGTGTCGAATGCCCAATTTAAATGATTTCCGAGTTTCAAAGGAGGAGAAAATGTAAAGTAATAAATCAAAAGGTTATTAAAAACTACTAAAAGTTATGTGACTCCTACATATATAAGTTGTTGTAGGATTTTCGAATGGCGGCATAGACAACTTCGAAACAAAAACGAAGCAAGGCTTCTATCACTTGTCGGTAATGCTATTTAAACAAGATTTCAGTTTGGCAAAAATAGAAAATCTACCATGATGGATCAAAACTGTTAAAAATGTATCAAATTATCATATTTCTATAGGTAAGTTGCTATCTGAGGTGCATATAGATGCATGGACTACCCTCCAAGCATGAAATGGTGGAAACGATTTTGGAGTATGTCGATGATGCTTAATTAATAAGTTTTCAGTTTTGAATGAAGTGAAAATCTATAGTGATGGATAAAAAGGGAACAAACTTGGTGATGAAATTATATGATTAGTACTTATAAGTTGTTATACGAGATCCATATGGTCGAACATACTACTTATGAAGCTGGAAAGGAAGAAATGCTGGTGGAATGTCTAAATGGTGCTATTTAAGTAAGTTTTCTGTTTAGCGAATAAAAAATCGTCGGTAACGGATCAAAAGATTATGTAAATGTGCTAAACATGAATAATTTATGTGGTTAAGTTGTTCTATTACATTCACAAGGCGGTCGAGACTACTCTCGAAGAATGGAATGATGGAAATGCTATTATAATTTGTCGAATGTCCTATTTAAATGATTTCTGAGTTTCAAAGGAGGAGAAAATGTAAAGTATTAAATCAAAAGATTATGAAAAACTACCAAAAGTTATTTGGCTCCTACATATATAAGTTATTGTAGGATTTTGGAATGGCGGCATAGACAACTTCGGAACAAGAAAGGAAGCAAGGCTTCTATCACTTGTCGATAATGCTATTTAAACAAGTTTTCAGTTTAGCAAAAATAGAAATTCTATCATGATGGATCAAAACGGTTAAAAATGTATCAAATTGTCAGATTTCTATAGGTAAGCTGCTATCTGAGGTGCACATAGATGCATGGACTACACTCGAAGCATGAAATGGTGGAAATGATTTCGGAATATGTCGATGTCGCTTAATTAATAAGTTTTCAGTTTTGAACAAAGTGAATATCTATAGTGATGGATCAAAAGGTAACAAATTTGGTGATGAAATTATATGATTACTAGCTATAAGTTGTTATACGAGATCCATATGGTCAAACCTACAACTTCCGAAGCTTGAAAGGAAGAAAATGCTAGTGGAATGTCTAAATGATGCTATTTAAGTAAGTTTTCTGTTTAGCAAATAAAATCATCGGTAACTGATAAAAAGTTTATGTAAAGGTGCTAAACATGAATAATTTATGTGGATAAGCTGTTCTTTGAGTTCCACATGGCGGTCAAGACTACTCTCGAAGAACGGAATGATGGAGAAGATGTTATAATGTGTCGAATGTCCAATTTAAATGATTTCTGAGTTTCAAAGGAGGAGAAAATGTAAAGTAATAAATCAAAAGGTTAGAAAACACTACTAAAAAGTATGTGACTCCTAGATATATAAGTTGTTTTAGGATTTTCAAACGGCGGCATAGACAACTTCGAAACAAGAAACGAAGCAAGGCTTCTATCACTTCTTGATAATGCTATTTAAACAAGTTTTCAGTTTAGCAAAAATAGAAAATCTACCATGATGGATCAAAGCGGTTAAAAATGTATCAAATTGTCAGATTTCTATAGGTAAGCTGCTATCTGAGGTGCATATAGATGCATGGACTACCCTCGAAGCATGAAATGGTGGAAACAATTTCAGAATATGTCGATGACGCTTAATTAATAAGTTTTCAGTTTTGAACAAAGTGAAAATCTATAGTGATGGATCAAAAGGTAACAAATTTGGTGATGAAATTATATGATTACTAGCTATAAGTTGTTATACGTGATCCATATGGTCAAACATACAACTTCCGAAGCTTGAAAGGAATAAATGCTAGTGGAATGTTTAGATGATGATATTTAAGTAAGTTTTCTGTTTAGCGAATAAAAATGCATCGGAAACTGATGAAAAGTTTGTGTAAAGGTGCCAAACATGAATAATTTATGTGGATAAGCTGTTCTATGACTTCCACATGGCGGCCGAGACTACTCTCGAAGAACGGAATGATGGAGAAGATGTTATAATGTGTCGAATGTCCAATTTAAATGATTTCTGAGTTTCAAAGGAGGAGAAAATGTAAAGTAATAAATCAAAAGGTTAGGAAAAACTACTAAAAAGTATGTGACTCCTAGATATATAAGTTGTTTTAGGATTTTCAAACGGCGGCATAGACAACTTCGAAACAAGAAACGAAGCAAGGCTTCTATCACTTGTTGATAATGCTATTTAAACAAGTTTTCAGTTTAGCAAAAATAGAAAATCTACCATGATGGATCAAAGCGGTTAAAAATGTATCAAATTGTCAGATTTCTATAGGTAAGCTGCTATCTGAGGTGCATATAGATGCATGGACTACCCTCGAAGCATGAAATGGTGGAAACGATTTCGGAATATGTCGATGACGCTTAATTAATAAGTTTTCAGTTTTGAACAAAGTGAAAATCTATAGTGATGGATAAAAAGATAACAAATTTGGTGATGAAATTATATGATTACTAGCTATAAGTTGTTATATGTGATCCATATGGTCAAACATACAACTTCCGAAGCTTGAAAGGAATAAATGCTAGTGGAATGTTTAGATGATGATATTTAAGTAAGTTTTCTGTTTAGCGAATAAAAATGCATCGGAAACTGATGAAAAGTTTGTGTAAAGGTGCCAAACATGAATTAATTATGTGGATAAGCTGTTCTGTGACTTCCACATGGCGGTCGAGACTACTCTCGAAGAACGGAATGATGGAAAAGCTGTTATAATGTGTCGAATGCCCAATTTAAATGATTTCCGAGTTTCAAAGGAGGAGAAAATGTAAAGTAATAAATCAAAAGGTTATTAAAAGCTACTAAAAGTTATGTGACTCCTACATATATAAGTTGTTGTAGGATTTTCGAATGGCGGCATAGACAACTTCGAAACAAAAACGAAGCAAGGCTTCTATCACTTGTCGGTAATGCTATTTAAACAAGATTTCAGTTTGGCAAAAATAGAAAATCTACCATGATGGATCAAAACTGTTAAAAATGTATCAAATTATCAGATTTCTATAGGTAAGTTGCTATCAGAGGTGCATATAGATGCATGGACTACCCTCCAAGCATGAAATGGTGGAAACGATTTTGGAGTATGTCGATGAAGCTTAATTAATAAGTTTTCAGTTTTGAACGAAGTGAAAATCTATAGTGATGGATAAAAAGGGAACAAACTTGGTGATGAAATTATATGATTAGTACTTATAGGTTGTTATACGAGATCCATATGGTCGAACATACAACTTCCGAAGCTTGAAAGGAATAAATGCTAGTGGAATGTTTAGATGATGATATTTAAGTAAGTTTTCTGTTTAGCGAATAAAAATGCATCGGAAACTGATGAAAAGTTTGTGTAAAGGTGCCAAACATGAATTAATTATGTGGATAAGCTGTTCTATGACTTCCACATGGCGGTCGAGACTATTCTCGAAGAACGGAATGATGGAAAAGCTGTTATAATGTGTCGAATGCCCAATTTAAATGATTTTCGAGTTTCAAAGGAGGAGAAAATGTAAAGTAATAAATCAAAAGGTTATGAAAAACTACTAAAAAGTATGTGACTCCTACATATATAATTTGTTTTAGGATTTTCAAATGGCGGCATAGACAACTTCGAAACAAGAAATGAAGCAAGGCTTCTATAACTTGTTGATAATGCTATTTTAACAAGTTTGCAGTTTCACAAAAATAGAAAATCTACCATGGTGGATCAAAACGGTTAAAAATCTACCAAATTATCAGATTTCTATAGGTAAGCAGCTATCTGAGGTGCATATAGATGCATGGACTACCCTTGAAGTATGAAATGGTGGAAACGATTTCGGAATATGTCGATGACACTTAATTAATAAGTTTTCAGTTTTGAACAAAGTGAAAATCTATAGTGATGGATCAAAAGGTAACAAATTTGGTGAGGTACTTTTTATTGTTGGTCGATCCATGTCGAATATGTCGATGACACTTAATTAATAAGTTTTCTGGTTTGTTGGGGCTTTGGAGGGCGCTGGTTGGCCCGTTTGTAAGTAAATGTATCGCTGCGAGCAGGCCCGCTATAGTCGGTTGGGTTGGGGCCTCGTTGACCTCTCGCTGTCACGTCTCATGCGTCTCATTCTTCTCCTCCTCCTCCAAGCGCCCGTGCTAGGGTTTTCGGTCTGCCACTGGTCCGCCTCAATGCCGCAGTCGCCCATCTCCTCCCTGATGGTATCTCCTACTTCGCTGCTATCACCGTGCTACTCTCGGCTTGCCGATGCCATGGCCACCCTTGCTCCCGTTCGCACGCCATCGTCGGGGCTGCCTCTGTTCTTCTCCGAGCGCCGCCGCTGCGGCTGCCCCCGTCCCCATATACTCTCCACCCCCTGCATCCATCCTCTCTCTGCCCCCGCTACCACCCCATTGCCATCTCTGCCTCCTTGAATTCTAAACTCGCCCGAGAGGTTAGTTGGACGCTCATAAAGTTTCAAAGGAAAAGGCAGCATAATGGATCTGGCTGCTCTCCTCACGCAGGGGAGCTCAAAAACTGCTCTTGCTGGTGTGTTCCTCTCGGCTGGACTGGCAATACTTCTCCAAAGGTTACATATCTCTTAGATTATTATCATGTTTTGCTGGTGAACTAATCATAATTCATACAAATTTACCAAACCTTGAAACTTTTCTGAATGATTTTTGTTTGTTGTTCCAAGAGAATATATTCAATTATTTTTGATTTTCTTGCATACTCACAATGGACCTAAGATTTTATTGATTTGAATCAGGCAGTTTGAAGGGTGAATTAGTTTGGGGAACAACCAATATGAAGCTATAGAGTTCAAGCGGACCATGACTTTCTCATTGTTGCAAGTTGGTGCCCTCAACAAGCAGTGGAACCATAATTTTTGTAGCCATATCCATTGTCTGAGTTGCTCTAATGTTCGCTCCGGGAATACATTTGCCAGGAATCACTTCTCTCTGTTTTTTGTTATCGCAGAACGGCCAATTTAGGTAAGAGCACGTGCTAGCTAACCGTTTTGATTTGTAATTACTCATAATCTATGATGTTTTAAGTTACAACAAATATGGAACTAAATTTGTAATATATGGCTTCCAAAAACAGGAAGTCGATGATTTTTGTGAGATATGAGATAATATTGTTTTAGCACACATGTTATTTTCATCTAGAGAATCCAATTATATGCATGATATTCAGTTCACTTCAAGTTCAGGTTTCTTCTCACAATTAAGTTCCCCTACTTGTATGCAACTGCCAGTGATTTTTTTCTACTAGCATCAATCATAGGCATGGTCCTTTTCATTGTTCTTTAACAGTCCCATGTCCATTATTTCATGCATCTATATGCCCACATCTAAATGCTCCTTGTATCGTCAGGCTTATATTGCAAACATTAACATCACTAGCTTTGTAGTGAGATTAATCATTCTATGATGTCTGAATTATCCCCATTAACCTCCCTGAACTATCAACACCAGACCTATTGGTTTTGTAGATTGGTCTACATAATTCAGTGTGAGGTACTTTTTATTGTTGGCCGATCCATGATTTGTGTGTCTTGTTGATTCTATGGCTGTTCTATTTAGTTTTGTCGACCTACATTGTGTGAAGAACGAGTTGCTTCGATGCCACTTTTTTCATGGTGGATGAAAGGCTAGGTGCATGTTAGTTTATGGTTAAACTGAGGTTGGCAGTAGATGGTTGGTTTGCCTTTTCTTTTTCTGTTCATGTGGTTCTTGGTTTGTAGGCTCCAGTGCTCTGTTATTTTAGATGGGGTGAGCAGGGACCTTTTCCCCTTTTGTTGGTTAGAATAAAAGGGAAGTTTCATGGTACTGATTACATGAAGTAAGACAAGTTTTCTTTTGGCATCAATTAGTGCTATATAAGTGAATGTTATGATGAGATCTGCACGGCCAGTAGTTTTTATTCTTCGATTCTTGGTTTGGTAACTCATTAGCAGCTGATTTCTTATTTATATAGACGCATGTTCTTTCACTCCTGTGAAAATGGGCAATGGGGTTCTGTACATATTTTTCTATGTTCAGTGAAGGTTCTGGCCATCTATTAAACCAGGTTTTCTTCCTTCCAAACTTGTGCACATATTGCTAGCAACCCACTCTACACTCTCTGATTAGCTTCAAAAGAATCTTGTTTTACCTTCACCATATAGTGGATGAAATTAGTTGTTCACCATGGCGCTCCACCTCTGTTCGCACTAAGACAAAGCAATGAACATCTTAGAAAAAGATGAAGATTGGTCCTTGGTTTTGCCCTGGTGTTTTTAATTTCTGTTTATACCATTCTCTTTGTTCTATTCTATTTGTGTGATTATCCTACAACGTTCTTTGGAAGTTGGGGTTTGTGATAACTTTTTCTTGAATTTGGATGCAGGGTTGCTCCACGCAAGGTTCCATACCCGGAGCACATTTAGATAAGTTTAAGAGACATGGTTATTACCTAGAATTTATTGAGATCAAGGCAGCGAAATATTCCTTTCGTGTTGTGGACCATCGTTTCGTGGCTTGGCGGATGAAATATACAAAAAAAAATACAGAGATTCATCCTGTGCATGGAAGTAAGATGCACTATACTTACAAGATTAGGTCATTCCAGAGTATACCGGGTTACATCAATGGCTAGACTTACCTTGCACTTAATTAGCTAAGCACATGTCGTATAGATTGTCTTTTTATTGTGATTCGTTGGCAATGTTGTCTATCAGTTTTTACATAAATGAATGTCCTTCCCTATATTTATAGATGTGATTAGTATAGCAACAACCAACTCGAAGAGAACCTTCAGACTTACCAATACAAAGTCACGCTTGCTTTACTCTGTGATGAACATAGTTTCCAGATTTATTTGTGCATGGTGGCATTCTGAATATTTTGTATACCGGTAGCTTCAGTTCTAACTATGTTCATTTACTTATTCTAGAGTGAAACTGATGAACTTTTGATGCAGACAAACTCAATACAGATTAGTTGCAGGGTCTTGTGGTTGCTGTGTTATAGACTGCACATATACAAACAAGATTGTAATGTTATCTCCCTTTAATTGTCTTTTTTCTGGACAAGCTTTTCGGTCATGGTGATACATCTCTTATACTAACAATTTGATTTTGTTTTCTTATTTTTTGTTGCAGCTGGTTTAAAGCCTTTCAGCAAGTTATGAGGTTTGTATTAACACAGATAATCCACAGATTGTAGCCCTGCATCACGGTTGATTTCGCCTTGGATTAGCATGTTTTGTTGCATGTTAATCAACTGTTGGCATGGTTTATAGGCTGCAAGATTCTTCACGTCCTATTTAACTTAATAGAAAGAGAGGACGGTGATTTGAGCCCAGTAAAGTATGGATTGCTACTGTTCAAATCCGCCAGTAAGTCGACATGTGTCCATAATGAAGATAAACTTGGTGAAAATTAAGTAGGTTTGATTTAGGACAAACCTTGAAATTCAAATATTTTGAAATGAAGGAATTAATTGTTAACTGTGTTATTTGCCAGTGTTCAGTGCAGATTCTAATGGCGATTTTTGCTGGTCAAGAAGTTTGGATGCAAAACTATGATTGAGGATCTGCAACCAAACCAAGTTGATGGTTCCTGTGATGTGAGAAATGTATTGCGATAAGTGTAGTTCAGGAAGGGACAACGAAAAAAGTGTACAAAGCACACATGAGGGTTGTTTCGGCAAAACTGAACCACCCAAGATGTATCTCATATTCTATTCCTCGAGTCCTAGAACCGAACAAGTCATGCTTTTTCAGAATTTTTTAGCCGTACGTCACCTCTCCTGCAATTTTACATGTATAAAATACATGCATGCATTATTAGCCCTTTATTTTTACAGGTGCAAAACTTAGAGTTGATAATGTCCCGAGAATACACACCGATTAGACGTAGCTATTCTCGGCGCGGCGCAAGCGCGCGTATCATCTAGTCATATTGAAGAAGAAGCAGTAAAGAAGCCTGCTACAACGCCTTTCACTACAATGCTTACTCGAGGATTAGCAGCCACACCTTAAGATGGCAATGGGCCCCGAAACCCGCGTCCCCGCAGGTTTTTACCCTATTAGGTGACGGGAATGGGCGTCTTTTTAACCCCGCGGGGCTGCTGTTGGGTAAAGTACAGAATCCGACACGTTTCACGGATTCAAACCCGTTTCAACAATACCTGAACCCGAAACCCGCCATCCCCATCAAAATACTACAATAAACGTATTCGAGGAGTACAATCTTGAAAGTGATGATTATCATTGACAGCCATCTTGCTCGTTCTCTTCTTTGCAAGCTCTAGTCCTTATGTCACTCTTCAATTAACGTGTTGCTCAAAACTGGCCAACATCTCTAGGATGAAATCTAGGCTAGACCATTCCTTGGAAGGTGAGCTAGTTCCATTGTGCAAAGATAAATTTATTGTGTTAGATTGGAGGAAAGTTGGTGTAACACGCTATCCAACTTTGAGGCTGCTTGCACGTGATATTTTTGCAAGTCCGGTCAGTACGGTTGCCTCAGAATCACCATTTACGACCAGTGGTAGACTTCTAGTTCTAAGCGGTAGATCTCCGGTCCTTATGTTTGCTTAAATATACCGATTTCCCCGTGGGCTTAGAAAACTCGATGGGTTTAGGGGACGGGTAAAAAGCTAACCCCACGGACGCTGACGGGGATGGGGACGGGCTTGCGATTTTCTCTTGGTGATGGGTTTGGCAAGGAAAAAACCGATGGAAAACTACTAATCAATCTAATCAAATTAACCTTCCATTTAAGATATTGGTCCAGGTTACCGCTAGGCATAATGACTTGCCGTTTTGGAAATGGTTAATGAGGATGAAAGTCTCGTTTTCTAGAGGGTAAAGTTCATAGTTGGCAATGGTAACACGACTAAATTTTGGGAAGATGCATGATTAGGGGAGACGCCCCTAGCCTTATAATATCCCACTTTATATAATATCGTACAACATAAGGAAGTTTGTGTTGCTAGAATACTATAGTCGGTCCTCCTTAGTATACAATTCAGGAGGTCTTTGGTAGGGAGACGATGGAACTCGTGGCTCCACTTGCTCCGTAGGTTGATGAAAGTTCAACTCTCTGACCAGTCAGACACCATTCAATATAAACTACGATGGTAATATCTCGGTGAAGTCTATGTATTTGGGTTCAATTGATTCTGGGCCAATTCCGAGATTCCTTCATATCTGAAAGATTCACTAGTAGAAAACAGGGTATATGTCCGGGCCAGATGAGCCCATTAGTCCCGTTTCGCTAATGAACCGGTTCCCATGGGCCCATTTGTCCCGGTTCGCGAGGCTAGGGGCCTACCGGGCCTCGTGGGGCCATTGGTCCCGGTTCGTCTGGCCCCTTCGGTGCCGGTTGGCGGCACGAACCGGGACCAACGGGCCCTGCTCCTGGCCCACTACCACTGGTACCGGTTTGTGGCCTGAACCGGTACCAAAGAGTTGTCTTTCGGGCCGGGTGAGGCCACAAACCGGTACGAGGGCCAGGGGAGAGGGCTTTTGTGTTAAAGCAAACAGCAAAAAGAATTTACATAAAATAAATAAAAAAAGAAAAAAAGACAAGAAAATAAATAAGTAGAAACAAAAAAA
>NC_057804.1:4463774-4469256 GCF_018294505.1 Triticum aestivum
GAAGCAACTAAAAAACAAAGCAAAAAACAAAAGAAAATAAAAAAAAATTAAAAAACAGAAAAAAAACTGGGAAAAATAAAAAATGCCACCTACTGAGGCACTACGACTTGAATACGACTAGAAACCCTACCTTGGGCTAGGATTCAGGCCCGTAGGAGGACCAGTAGACCCAACAGGCATAGCAACATCAGTTAGGCCCGTAAGCCTGCAATCGAGAGGAGCTCGAGAGGGGTGCGGCAGTGGGGCTTATAAACCACTGCGCGCCCCTCTCAACTAGCGAGCTGGGACTAAACTTTTTCGCCACGGGCAGCACGAGCTTTGGTCCCGGTTGATGGCACCAACCGGGACCAAAGGGGACCTTTGGTCCCGGTTTGTGCCACGAATCGGTACCAATGCACACCTTTAGTCCCGGTTTGTGGCACCAACCGGGACCAAAGGCCCCTGCTTCCCACCCTTTGGGCTGCTGAAAAGAGACCTTAGGTCCCGGTTGGTGGCACCAACCGGGACCAAAGCTTCGTATATATAAACAGCGCTTGCGAAATTTTCGTTTCAGTTCCTCATCCTCCCGCCGCGCTCGTCGCCGCCGTCCTCTGCCCCGGCGCCAGCGCCCGTCGCCGTCATCGCCGTAGCCTCCGACGCCGTCCCGCGCCTCCCCGACCCCGTCGCCCGCGCCCGTCACCGACGCCGCCCTCTGCCCCGACCTCGCCGTCCCCGTCCTCTGCTCCGACCTCGCCGTCGCCACCCTCCGCCGCCCAGTGAGCTCTTCCTCTGCCGCGCTCTGCTGCGCGCCGCCGCCCTCTGCTTGCCGCGCCCCGCCGCCGCCGCCCCAGCCGGCCTGCTGCATTGATGTATAATTTTTTTTGTTCAGTGATATATGTATATGTATATATTTGCAGATGTATGTATATGATCCATGGATATGTATGCATTGATGTATGATTTTTTTTGTTCATAGAACTTTTTTTGTCAATTTATTAGTAAGTGCATAGTATATAGGTGAACTAGTTGATTTAATAAACTACTTTATTTTGTTATAGAATTAGTTTATTTTTAGTAAGTACTACTTTATTTTATTTATAGTAAGTGCTTAGTAGTTGAACTAGTTGATTTAATAAAACTACTTTATTTTATTATGGAAGTAGTTTATTTTTAGTAGGTACTACTTTATTTTATTTATAGTAAGTGCTTAGTAGTTGAACTAGTTGATTTAATAAAACTACTTTATTTTACTATAGAAGTAGTTTATTCTTAGCAAGAAAACTAGTAGAACTAGTTTATTTTTTTAGTTCTTATTCCCGCATCGACGTCGACGATGCCTATCCCGCATCCTCGTCGTCGACTCGGCGGAGGAGGCCTTGATCAGAGGGGCCATGTCCGGGACTGGGCTCCGCCGGGCTGGTATTGGGAGGTGCTACCTTCCGAGGGGCGTAAGTTGGTGAGGAGCCAGTCCGTCGTTGACCCGATTCTTGTTTAGCGTCGGTCGCGTGGGCCAGTGACGGTGCCGAGGCTTCCGGACACCGCGGAGGTTGTACGTCACCGTGTCAGCGAGGAGGACGAGCACGTCCGTCGCTACATGGTTGTGTTGGAGGGCAGGTTTGACACTACCTGGCAAGTTCTTCAGGGACCTCACTGGAGCTATGATCCTGTGATGGTTCCTTCTGTTTGGGTGTCCACCGCCCGCGTCGATACCCGTCGGGGGCTACGGTTCTAGCTGTATTAGCGATGCTATATGTATGATAGTATTCGAGGTGCATTAGTGATAATATTCGACGATGTATGGACACAAGATGATGTAATTTTGCTTATAATTGAATGCATGCTAAAATTGGAGAGCACTATGCAAGGCTTACGCATTTTATTAGTTCATAGCTTATAAGGTTTTTGTTTTTGCAGAAATCTAGGAGCCCCCTCCATCATCCCCGTCGTCGTCCCCGTCACCGACCCCCCTCCGACCTCGAGGTGAGACTAGCCAAATCTCCATGTCAATATAGGAGTCCTATATGATATTTTGAAATGGTTTTGCTCAGATTTTCAACCATTGAAATGGCCATCAAGTTTGAATGCTCATATGAAGTAGATAAACATGTATATTTCCTTGCCGGCAAATTTCAGGCGCTTGATATGTCCTTTTTTAGAAAGATAATTAAACGATATTTCGGGTTGACTTTAAGTTTGTCGAATCCCCACCATATATGAGAGGACGAAGAAATCCCTACTGTTGTCGTAGGGGTAGCTTCTCCTTCGTTCCCGTGTGCTAGACAATTTGGTGTAATGCACTCGGAAAAGAAAGGAGGAGCTACCATCACCGACGGTCACAAATGTCAGAGAGGAATCAGTGAGGGAGAGTCTCCACCATATATATATAGATATGAGAGGACGAAGAATCCCGACTGTTGTCGTGGGGGTAGCTTCTCCTTCATTCCCGTGTGCTATACAATTTGGTGTAATGCACTCGGGAATGAAAGGAGGAGCTACCATCACTGACGGTCGAATATTTACACCACGTGAGCTGAGAGTTTTCAAGAAAAGGCTCGACAGACCGATAGTCAACTAGTGATGAATAATAATAATCTATTTTAGGTTTTTAGTACATATATTTAATTGTATAAGTTTAATATTTGAATTAGGTACATAGTAAATGTCGTACTCAGACGAGGAAAACAGCCCGGGGGAGTGCGACTGGTGCCACGACGACCGAGGTATGTGCGACAAGTTCCTTGAGCTGGACGAAAATCAGCGCTTCAGCATTAAGCTCGAGGAGATCTTCGATGTTGAAACGGTACGCAACGAGGACAAGTGTTTTTTCGTAATTATAAGCACGACTTCAACTATTTCAACATGTAGTTTTCATATTTTCCAATTTGACTAGCTTATCCCATGCTATGCAAGACGCTATGTCTTGGAGAGGATGGGTTTTGAAGACCATGAAAGTATGGAAACAAATAAAATTCACCTAAGGACCCATCATGGTGTGGATTTTGAAGTAAAGTTGTACAATTCTGAGAGTGTAACCCATTTTGGTTGCAAAAATTGGGAAGCACTTTGCAAGATGTATGGTTTTGATGAGGGTATGCTTGTCACCATGGATCTTGGTGATCCTAGAATCGAGCAAGACAATATGGACATTTGGGTCCTTGTTGATACGCCTCCAATTCTACCGCTATGTGAGTTTCTCAAACATAGTTATTAGCTAATTTATATTGCTTATTTCAAAATAGTTGACAACTTATTTCCATTGACAGCTTATTTTCATTCTTCAAAGAATGTGCGGGAGATGGTAGACAAAAACTACTACACTGAAGGCTCTGAATTAACTTATCAGGAGAAAAATCATTTGATCGTATCTTGTACTGATCTTGAGAATTACAATATCTATAATCAAACTCTTCAATATTATGGTCAATACGTGCCACTAGTGCACGTGTTGAACTATGATAACTACCATGGAGATTACCCTGATATGATTTTTTACTATTACGACATCCGTGCATCTTTTGCATACTTCTAAAACCAGTACATCATTGCTAACTACGAAGTTATTATTATGTTTTTCAACAGATAATCCCGAATGATTGTGTGCCTCATATGATGTATCAGCATGGTCGCCTTGATGTTTTGAACATACAGCCAGGTCATCCTACGAATCTTAACTGTCCATACTGGATTTCTAAAAGAAGTGGAGACATGACAATCAAAGAATGGAAAAAAATGCATGGACAGTCGTAAGGAGGTTCTTGGAAGCAAAAGGAAGCGAAGCGCCAGAATTGGAGACAGGATGATCTCCATTCTTTATAATGGAGAGTTAGGGTCTATATTGTTTTATGCTATTTTACCTTAAAAAGGGTATGTAGGTCCTACCTAATACTGATGATCATGTGCTAAGAACAATTAAGTAGGCTTGGTTCGATGACTATGAGGATTATGATGATGATTAGTAGGACTTGTTATTATGATGATGCATGATGCGAACATGAAGGGTTATTATATATCAGTGGGCGATATGAACATGGATTGGATTGAAGTGAAGGCAACATGCATGTGGTGCATGTCTAAACTAGTACAATCCAAACTTGATCAAGTTAGGATTAGTATTACTTTCGACATGCACCACATGTTGCCTTCACTTCAATCTAAGCCATGTTTAGGCATAGCAATAGCGTTGGTAAACCAAGCACGGAGATAAGAGAGAACACTCCTCTCTATTAGCTAGCTAATTAACAACCTAAATTAACCCCCAAAACACCTAAATCACCCCCTTTCAAAAAAAACCTCAGCTCCTGCCAGTTGCTGACGCGTGGATGCCTTTTGGTCCCGGTTGGTGCCACCAACCAAGACCAAAGGCCCTCCTGCCTGGGCTCGCCGCAGCGGCCACGTGGAGGCCCATCTATCCCGGTTCATGTAAGAACCGGTACTAAAGGGCAAGGGCTTTACTGACGACCCTTTAGTCCCGGATCCAAAACCGGGACAGATGGGCCTTACGAATTGGGACAAATGGCCCATGTTATACTAGTGATTAAAGTTTCACTTGGAATTCATATCTTCACGTGGTTTGTCCACAAGGGAGTGATCTTGACGAAAGATAATTTGGTTCTGCGAAGATGGGTAGGTAGTTCTAGATGTTGTTTTTGTGACCAGGATGAAACTATGCAACACCTCTTTCTCAATTGCCCATTGGCAAAACTACCTTGGCGCACGATACATATAGCCTTCAACTTTACTCCTCTATCTGGCATCAACACGTTCTTTGGGCCGTTGCTGAATGGAGTGGAACCAAATATAGTTAGATATATTCGGTTAGAGATATGTTCTTTATTTTGGGCTGTATGGAACAACCGAAACAATATGATATTTAACACGAAAAACTTTATCAAATTTTGCAGGTTATCTACAAAGCCACTGCTTGGATCCGTACGTGGTCGTTACTCACTCATGCGCACTCCAGGAAGTTTTTGATTAATGGGTGCAATGGCTGGGAGATGGTAGCACGGGTTTTCTTCCGCCAATTTGGATGGCGAGCTAATAATATGCTAGGTGTGTAGGCATCGCAGCCTGTTCTCATATCACTGACGCTGGCATATTTTATTTTCCTTTTCGTTGTGCTTCATTTGTGAGTCAGATTTGAACCTCAAAATTTGTTCCGTACTTTACTTAATAATATGGCTGCATGCATCACTCTGATGCAGAGGCCGGCGGTCATCCTCCTTGTCCAGAAAATAAGATTATATTTAGCAGACAGGGCATGGGTGGACCTACAGAAGAAGGTGCCACCGAGAGTGCGCCTTGGTCCATAAGTTGCATCTCATCGCCGAAGCCTAATTACTAGATCTTTTGAGATGAATACTTCCTAAGATCTGTCGGTGACCACCATGATGTGGAGCCATAGGAGGTCGCTGCAGTACAATCATCCCCATCCGGCCGACCAAATCTGAATGACGACCACCAACCACCAGCTGACGATGACCATCGAGGCCTGAACTGACGC
>NC_057804.1:4469414-4482779 GCF_018294505.1 Triticum aestivum
TCGACATCCGCGATCCGGCTGCCCATGCGAACGATGGGGGCTCTGTTGGGAATAAGGCGTGGCGGAGCACGGTGCGACTGGCGTCAGTGCGCCAGGTCTGGTCTGTGGTAGTGCGACCGGCGTCGGTCCGTTCAGGTCGGGTCCGCGAGGCTTGGTCATGGTGTGTGTGTACGTGTGTGTCTGGGCATTGTCCGAGTTGTGTATGGGCATTGTAAGGCCCACGTGCGTGTAGGAGTCTAGGTTGCGTCGGACTGTGGCTGGGCCTGCGATCGTGTGGCGAGGCAGACGGGATGCAGCGGTAGCACGATGGCACCAGGTCTTGCAGAGGAGCGGGCTGCTCACGTTCGATGGAAGACCAGATCGCCATGGACTGCATAAGCGTTACGTAGTGTTAGCTAGAAAGCCGGTTGTACGGTTGAGTCTGTTAGTGCGTGCGTGGGTGCTACGTCTCTGTTGGCTACATAAACAGCTGTAAAATCCTAGTCTGCTGGGGCGTTGGTTAGTCCAGTTTAATCACAAAGAGAAAAGGGCGTTTGAGCGCTGGTGGCGTACGTCGCCAGAAACCTATCCTCTTGTGTTCGTTCATCTACCTCCGAGAGAGAGCTTCCCAACAGGCTCAAGTCTAAGCACCAGGCCGAGATCTTCACCCCATCGCTGACAGACACACATGAGGGCAAGGGAAGACGGTTGCACGACCGGACGTGGCCTCTCAAGCCGCCCAGAATACGGCAGCGCCGATGCGCGATGAAGCACTGGGAGAAGGTGGCTTGGAGGGCGGATGGGAGGAGGAGGCGAGGGAGACCTCGTTGCCGCCACGGGTTGGCCACCGGCCGCCGGCGACAGCGACGAGGGGAGGAAACCTAGTCGCCGCACCGAGTCGTCCAGGAGAGACAATGCCAGGCGTTTACCTGATCCAAGATTGTCTATCTTTTCATACATGTTGTTAACTAGGGCTAGCTTTGGCAAATATGTGAAAAATGAAGGAAGGCGAATCAACCAATAGGTACTTGCAGAAGTTAGGTGATTGAAAATGAAGGAAGGCGAATCAAGCAATAAGTGGTATGTGGAAATAAAGGAAGGCGAATCAAGCAATAGGTACGTGCAGTAGGTAGGTGAGTGAAGGAAGACATTCCAATGCCTGCAAACCGCACTGCATCTTCATGCACCTGCGGCCAGCTTTGATCGTTCACATCACTACATGGCCATTATAAATTTACTCTAGTCCGTGATGTGAGCTTGCACCTGTCTTCGCCTGGCTAGGAAGCTATATTCTTGCGGTTGTGGACCTTGTGGTTGCCACTTCACTACATGATCAAGTTTCTCCATGAATACCATCTATGTATGTGTGTGCGTCGTTCATTCATAGTTAGGCAGTCGGATTATGAGGCATCAGAAATCTGATTTAGCAGTAAAATAAAGGTATTTGCACGACGATACAAGGATAGCGAAAAAAGACTAGTGCTTGCAGTGTTGCACAGGTGCTAGATGCTTCATCCCTAAAGTGAGAAAAGGGTAAACGAGGGTATCGAGCTAGAGAGATATGGCGAGCCTGTGTGGTGGGTGTTTGAACCGCTGCGGCATTACTGAGCAGCCTGTAGCTACAGAGGACCCTCTAGCTCTCTACCGTTTGGATGAGCGCGTGAGGTTGCAGAAGCCCTAGCTTTAGTGATTTAGCAGAACTCTGGGATTTAGCAGCACAAACCAAGTGTCTGTTAGCATGGTTGTTCGAAGGCCAAAGGTGCAATCACTAGTGAATGTTGTTGGTTATTAGATGGTTGACACGCATATTTGTCGCACATGTTGGTTCTACAAAAAATCTGCATAATTTCAAGTATATATATTTCACATGGTGCCATTGGGACATTAATATAGCACAGTGAGAATAGAGTTCTAATGGAGAAAACAAACGACGGAAGCATGAAGGCGCCAAAAAAAATATATATCAATCCTCCACTCAGATTGAACATGATTCCATAATAGCCTATGCACGATTCCAGTATTTTTCATTCATTGTTGTAACTGAAGACAAAGAAAAGGACACTTGTAACCAGATCTATGTTTGAAAATTATCTAATATTGATGGATTCCGGCTAGTCTTAAGAAATGTAGCTTTGATCATCCAAATGGTCTTTAAAATGTAAGACATACTATCACACTTCTGCTTTGTACACCACCCTTAACTGAATCAATGGCTGAGATTAAAATATACCCCTTCAGTTAGGAGAGCAAGATGGTCAAGTCTGAAAAGCCACTCTATTTTTTGCGGGAATTAATCAATCCACTAATCGGTGTACCATTTTATACAAATAAAGGCCAGACTGGAGTTATCATCAAGCTTACATATTTAAATTCTAAATACTGACAGAATAAATTTTGTGAGGAACCCTGAGACCAATTCACAGTCGGCAGATTAGCCAAAAAAATATACTCCCTTTGTTCCCAAATATAAGTATTTTTAGATGTTTCAACAAGGGACTACATACGGAGCAAATTGAGTGAATCTACACTCTAAAATATGTCTATATACATCTGCATGTTGTAGTCGATTTGAAACCTCACTAGTGCAGAACAGGGCATTAGCGCCGGTTCGTAAGGGCCTTTAGTGCCGGTTCTACAACCGGCACTAAAGAGTGGAGACTAAAGCCCCCCCTCCTTTACTACCGGTTCGGCACGAACCGGCGCTAAAGTGCCACCACGTGGCACGAGCCAGGGCCGGGTGCTGGTAGACCATTAGTACCGGTTGGTAACACCAACCGGTACTAAATGTTTGGGGTGGTTTTGGTTTTATTTTTTATTTTCCATAAATTTTCTGTTTTCCATTTAATTCTTTTTTGTTTGGTGCCTTCGGAGCATGATGACAAGTGTGGTTCATGGGGGCGGTAGCGGGTAATAGTATTCTTCTTTGGGATCTATGATCTGGTCAAGTAAAAATCCCACTATTTCCTTTTGAAGTGCTAGTATGCGGTCTGTTGGTAGGAGCTGCTCCCGCACCTCTCCGAACTGTTAAGAAGAAGATCAATATGGATGTGTATTAGTTGTATGACTAGATATCGATAATGATGTGAACAATGTTCTGACAAACGTACCCAGTCCTGTCTATGAGATCTGCTCCTTTCGGACGCCATCATGCGAATGCTCTCGCAAACGTAGAATGCACACATATCATTCCCCGACGCCTGCTTCAGGACCTTTACGAGAATGGAATTGAATCAGATAATGATTAATCAAGCATGATAATTAATTAATGATATTGAAACAAGAATTAAAGAGATGGTAGCTAGATAGCTAGCTAGTACTACTTAATTACTTACCTTTGCTCGATACCAAAACAACTTTTTTGCCCATTTGCCTGGAGTCACCTTGATGAACTTTGCCCAAGCCCTGCCCGCCGGCAAAGAAAATTAATAAAGGGGTTATTAAATAGTTCATATCAGGAAACGACGAACTAAATAAGTCAAGATATAGTTAATAATGATTGAAATTACCTGTTGACTATCCCCTTCACGGTCCTGTAGTCACTTTCGTCTTTAAGTAGTGAGTCCAGCACTTCAACTTTTCCTTCGTCAACTTTAATGTCTAACAAGATCCAGTGAAAACTGCATGCGGACACGTTTGCATGTCTTAATTAAGCGGGCATGTACATAACATTAATCAACTACCGTAAACACTATATACTTAATTATTAACATCTAGCTAGCTAGTAAGCAAAAACGGAATTTGTAGTACAAGACAGTGTGACCCACTGGAAGTTGTAAGGAAGTACTATATCTTCATTAGTATTGAGGCGCTTGAAGAACTCTATCAAGCCTTCCTCTAAACTTACTCGACAACTTGGAAGATCCCATGTGTACTCATTAATGGTATTTGGGTCAATGAACCCAATGCCATAGCGTCCGGATTTTTTCATTTCATACATCTTCATCCTGCATATAATACCATAGAAAAGAATATAGTGAGGATAATTACATGTAATGATTGATCAAAATGATCACTACAGCTTGCTTGAGACTTAAATTATAGAAAGAAATCACTTACAGACAACAGCAACTGACGATAGATTTGTCGAGTGGATCTTGATTGTATAACTGAAACAGTTCTGAATACTCAACGGATAGAGCTTTCTCATCGAAGTAATGCTCCTCCTTTACATTCACCATGAGGGACTCTCGATTGGAAATCTTGGTAATGTTCATGCACCATTGATGCAATTCATACATTCTCGTTGGGAGGTTCTTGGCCTTGTCTGGCTCGGCCAAAGGTTGGCCCCGAACATATTTCCGTTTTGTTTCCTCCTCTCGAGACATGGGCTCGATTTCAAGGAGTTGTCCAACAGTGATCTTGAGCATTTCAGCCTGCATTATATGCTCCTCCGTTATTACCACATCGCCCAGCTGGGGAACGTTAACAGTTTGCCCACAATAATACCGGGCGCGCGTACTCCTCTCATGTGTTGTTGGCACATCAAGCGGGGGATCGATTGCGCCGCCTTTTCTCCCAGCTGGGGAATGGTTTTCCCGCATTTTTTGCCAGCTACTTGTTGGTTCGAGATCGAGCTCGCTTCCTTCTATAGTCGTGTGCTCGATGTGCCTTTCTGATTTGGCGCTCATAGTCTGAGTCAACAAGCTTGGGAGCTTGTGGTCTAGCCATATGAATGAAGTGGTCAATCTTTTCCTCAGGCACTTCCTCCCTTGGCAGAGGTGCCGATTTCGGTCCAAAATGGGCGTCCACTTGGGCCTGCACTATGGCTGCATTTTGCTCCTCGGTCATGTCGTCAGGCCTTTGAGGATGAGGAGCGAGGCTTTGACCATATTTATATCGCTTGTCTCTGCCTGTACTTCATGTACTAGCTCGACTCGTACCGCTATGCACCATAGCTACGGCGTGTCTCTTCTGCGATTGCTGATACGGCGGAGACGGCTGACGTGGCTGAGTTCGAGCAGGAGGAGTGGCCTGATGCCGTGCCAGACTTGAAGCAGGAGGTGTGGCTGATACGTCTCCAACGTATCTATAATTTATGAAGCATTCATGTTATTTTATTATCTGTTTTGAATGATTATGGGCTTTATTATACACTTTTATATTACTTTTCGGACTAATCTATTAACTGGAGGCCCAGCCCATAATGTTGTTTTATTGCATGTTTCAGTATTTCGAAGAAAAGGAATATCAAACGAAGTCCAAACGGAACGAAACCTTCGGCAGCGTGATTTTTTGGAAGAATATCATCCAGGAGACTTGGAGTTCATGTCAGAAGAGCCTCGAGGAGGCCAGGAGATAGGAGGGCGCCCACCCCCTACTGGGCGCGCCCCCTGTCTCGTGGGCCCCTCGAGCACCTCCCGACCGACTTCTTTCGCCTATATAAGCCTACGTATCCTAAAAACATCATATATCAAGATAGATCGGGAGTTCCGCCGCCGCAAGCCTCTGTAGCCACCAAAAACCTCTCGGGAGCCCGTTTCGGCACATTGCCGGAGGGGGAACCCATCACCGGTGGCCATCTTCATCATCCCGGCGCTATCCATGACGAGGAGGGAGTAGTTCACCCTCGGGGCTGAGGGTATGTACCAGTAGCTATGTGTTTGATCTCTCTCTCTCTCATGTTCTCTCTATGGAACGATCTTGATGTATCGCGAGCTTTGCTATTATAGTTGGATCTTATGATGTTTCTCCCACTCTACTCTCTTGTGATGAATTGAGTTTCCCTCTTGAAGTTATCTTATCGGATTGCGTCTTTTGTTTGAGAACACTTGATGTATGTCTTGCCGTGATTATCTGTGGTGACTATGGGATATCATGTGCCACTTCATGTATGTTTTGGTGACCAACTTGCGGGTTCCGCCCATGAACCTATGCATAGGGGTTGGCACACGTTTTCTTAACTCTCCTGTAGAAACTTTGGGGGTACTCTTTTAAGTACTTTGTGTTGGTTGAATAAATGAATCTGAGATTGTGTGATGCCTATCGTATAATCATGCCCACGGATACTTGAGGTGACAATGCAGTATCTAGGTGACATTAGGGTTTTGGTTGATTTGTGTCTTAAGGTGTTATTCTAGTACGAACTATATGATGGATTGAGTGGGAAGAATAGCTTTATGTTATTTTACTATGAATTCTTGAATAGATAGAACAGAAAGGATAACTTTGAGGTGGTGTCGTACCCTACCATAATCTCTTCGTTTGTTCTCCACTATTAGTGGCTTTGGAGTGACTCTTTGTTGCATGTTGAGGGATTGTTATATGATCTATCTATGTTATTATTATTGAGAGAAATTGCCCTAGTGAAAGTATGAACCATTTGCCTTGTTTCCTACCATTGCAATACCGTTTGTGCTCACTTTTATCATTAGTTACCTTGCTGTTTTTATAATTTCAGATTACAAAACCTATATCTACTATCCATATTGCACTTGTATCACCATCTCTTCGCCGAACTAGTGCACCTATACAATTTACCATTGTATTGGGTGTGTTGGGGACACAAGAAACTCTTTGTTATTTGGTTGCAGGGTTGTTTGAGAGAGACCATCTTCATCCTACGCCTCCCACGGATTGATAAACCTTAGGTCATCCACTTGAGGGAAATTTTCTACTGTCCTACAAATCTGTGCACTTGCAAGCCCAACAACATCTTCAAGAAGAAGGTTGTGTAGTAGACATTAGTGGCCTGACACGGTGTCGGACTTGAAACAGGAGGAGCGGCCTGACGCTGTGCCAGACTTGAAGCAGGAGTCTGCTCACGCGTTCGTGGACTTGGAGGAGGTGGCGGACTTCGAGGAGGAGTCGGCTCATGCGTTCATAGACTTGTAGGAGCGGGAGTCAGCTGAATCGGTTGCGGACTTCGAGGAGGAGTCGGCAGATGTGGTGTCGGTGGACTTCGAAAGATGATGCAATCCTTTCTCCATAAGATGATACGATGTATGGCCTCTCCTAGTGTGCGCTCGTCGTCACCTCCATGAATGTCAAGTTGTAGCCCTAAATAATGGTCCACCACCTCATCAACCACGACATGAGCAGAGCCGGCTAGAATCGTTTCGCAATGGTAGGTTGCTCCGGGGGGATTTGTATAAGCAACGACGTCCACCGCCTTCAGGGATATGTTCTTTACTTTGAAGTGTAGCTCACATTTAGTGTTCTCGTTGTTGTCATCCACAGGGTATGTATCCAGCAGTGTGTCGCCCGGGGCGGAAACAACGCTGCTTCTCGGCATGGATGGGACGGTGCTATCCAATGCTGTATGATCATCCGCTTGCTACTGCCGCTGCTGAGACCCCCTTCCCTGGCTAAGTGAGTCGATCTGCTGCTGCTAGTGCTGCTCGAATTTGAGTGCCAAGTCCACGTGCCTTCCTTCTAGGCCTTGAAGGCATTCTACGTCCTGCTTCCTCTGCTCTTCCTCCAGCTTCCTCTTCTTCCCCTCCTCCCTCTTCTTTCTTGCACGGGTCCTGTAGTCGTCGTTCCATTCCAAAAAGCCCTCATACCAGGGAGTAACGCCCTTGCCTCGTGTTCTTCCCGGGTGTTCAGGATTTTCCAGGGCACGCGTAAGCTCGTCATTCTCTCTGTTGGGCATGAACACCCCCTTTCGAGCATCTTCTATTGCGTCAAGTATCTTTTGTTCGGCTGCTTTTAGACTTGCATTCTTCAAAACCAGGCATGTCTTCGGGTCCAACGCCCCCCATGCGCATAGAACCAAGTTCTGCACTTGGGGGGCCAGCTCCTAGTAACCGGAGTGACCCACTAGTAGAAAAGGGGGCAATGGTCCAGGCCGGGTCGGCCCATTAGTCCCGGTTCAGTCCAGAACCGGGACCAATGGGGGCATTGGACCCGGTTCGTGAGCCCCGGGGGCCGGCCGGGCCACGTGGGCCATTGGTCCCGGTTCGTCTGGACCTTTTGGTCCCGGTTGGTGGGACGAACCGGCACCAATGTGCCTTGCTCCTGGCCCACCACCATTGGTCCCGGTTGGTCGCCTGAACCGGGACCAAAGGCTTCCCTTTAGTCCCGGTTCAAGCCACGAACCGGGACCAATTAGTTGCCTATATATACCCTACGAGCAGAGCACTCTCACTGCTCTGTTTTTCGTGGCATGCGAGGAGGGAGCTTTGTGGTGCTCTAGCTCACCTCCTATGCACACGAGGTGTTCGATGGAATGCCCGAGCCACACTACTTAAGCTTTCTCCTCTCCAAGCTCCACCTCCAAGCTCCATTTTCCTTAATATTTGTCTAGGTTTAGCGGTCCGTCACGTCCCGTCCCCGTCTTCACCGCCGTCGATCGCCCGCGCCGATCTCGTCGCCGGCACCACCGTGGTGAGCCTCTTACTTGTATGTTTATATAGATACTTGTATAATTTTCTTACTTCTATTATTGCATCTTATATAGTGCGATGGTTTTGGTATCCGCCCCCGTCGTCCCTCATCCTGTCTATGATTCGGATGTGGTATATATTATCTTTTCATAACTATTGGTTCATTTATTGTTTATGACAATTATGCCGACCAATGTGACATAGATTTTATTTATCTAGGAGGTTGTTGAACCGGAAATTCCAACCGACCCTATTGTCGAGAGGTTAAATTTAGTTGAAGAAGAAAACAATTTGTTGAAGTAAAAAATTAGAAAAATTGAGGAGGAAAAGATGGTATTGGAGTTGCATGTTGCGGATGTCGTCGATGATCACAAGATCAAGATGGATGCAATGCGCTCAAAGATTAGAAAGATTAGAAAATATGCCATTCATACCGAGGCTTGGTATCGTTATGTCGTTGGATCAGTTGTTACATTGGTTGCGATTATGATCGCATTTGTTTTCGCATTGAAATGTTTTACATAATTTCAGTGTATGGTTTAATTAATTTAGATGCTCTACAGAGCTTTATGTTGTTAGATGAGAACTATGTATGTACTTTGGTTTTAATGTGATGATGAACTTCTATTAATTTGGTCACTTAATTATCTATTCATGATGTTCTCTAATGATTTTTGACACACTTAATTATATATAATGCACGCAGATGAGCCGGCAATGGATGTACGGTTCAAGACACACCTGCGAGTACATTAAGGGCGTGCATGATTTTCTCGAAGTGGCTGAGGCAAACAAGAAGAATGGTTTTATGTGTTGTCCATGCCCTATATGTGGAAATACGGAGTCTTACTCTGACCGAAAAATCCTCCACACCCACCTGCTTTACAAGGATTTCATGCCACACTATAATGTTTGGACGAGGCACGGAGAAATAGCGGTTATGATGGAAGACGGCGAAGAAGAAGAGTACGATGACAACTATGTGCCCCCTGAATACGGTGATGCTCTTGAAGATCAAGAGGAACCAGACGATGTGCACGATGATGCTGCAACGGGCGAAGCTGCTGAAGATCAAGAGGAACCAGACGATGTGCCCGATGATGATGATCTCCGCCGGGTCATTGTCGATGCAAGGACGCAATGCGAAAGTCAAAAGGAGAAGCTGAAGTTCGATCGCATGCTAGAGGACCACAAAAAAGGGTTGTACCCCAATTGCGAAGATGGCAACACAAAGCTCGGTACCGTACTGGAATTGCTGCAGTGGAAGGCAGAGAATGCTGTGCCTGACAAAGGATTTGAGAAGCTACTGAAAATATTGAAGAAGAAGCTTCCAAAGGATAACGAATTGCCCGACAGTACATACGCAGCAAAGAAGGTCGTATGCCCTCTAGGATTGGAGGTGCAGAAGATACATGCATGCCCTAATGACTGCATCCTCTACCGCGGTGCGTACAAGGATCTCAACGCATGCCCGGTATGCGGTGCATTACGGTATAAGATCAGACGAGATGACCCTGGTGATGTTGACGGCGAGCCCCCCAGGAAGAGGGTTCCTGCGAAGCTGATGTGGTATGCTCCTATAATACCACGGTTGAAACGTCTGTTCAGAAACGGAGAGCATGCCAAGTTGATGCGATGGCACAGTGAGTACCGTAAGAAAGACGGGAAGTTGAGAGCACCCGCTGACGGGTCGCAGTGGAGAAAAATCGAGAGAAAGTACTGGGATGAGTTTGCAAGTGAGCCAAGGAACGTATGGTTTGCTTTAAGCGCAGATGGCATTAATCCTTTCGGGGAGCAGAGCAGCAATCACAACACCTGGCCCGTGACTCTATGTATGTGTAACCTTCCTCCTTGGATGTGCATGAAGCGGAAGTTCATTATGATGCCAGTTCTCATCCAAGGCCCTAAGCAAACCGGCAACGACATTGATGTGTACCTAAGGCCATTAGTTAAAGAACTTTTACAGCTGTGGAATGGAAACGGTGTACGTACGTGGGATGAGCACAAACATGAGGAATTTAACCTAAAGGCGTTGCTGTTTGTGACCATCAACGATTGGCCCGCTCTCAGTAACCTTTCAGGACAGACAAACAAGGGATACTATGCGTGCACGCACTGTTTACTTGACACCGATAGTATATACCTGGCAAGCTGCAGGAAGAATGTGTACCTGGGCCATCGTCGATTTCTTCCGACCAACCATCAATGTCGAAAGAAAGGCAAGCATTTCAAAGGCGAGGCAGATCACCGGAAGAAGCCCGCCATGCGTACCGGTGATCACGTACTTGCTATGGTCAATGATTTACACGTAATCTTTGGAAAGGGTCCCGGCGGACTAGCTATTCTGAGTTACGCTGGGGGACACGCACCCATGTGGAAGAAGAAATCTATATTTTTGGACCTACCCTACTGGAAAGACCTAGAGGTCCGCTCTTCGATCGACGTGATGCACGTGACGAAGAACCTTTGCGTGAACCTGCTAGGCTTCTTGGGTGTGTATGGGAAGACAAAAGATACAGCTGAGGCACGGGATGACCTGCAACGTTTGCACGAAAAAGACGGCATGCCTCCAAAGCAGTATGAAGGTCCTGCCAGCTATGCTCTTACCAAAGAAGAGAAGGAAATCTTCTTTCAATGCCTGCTTAGTATGAAGGTCCCGACTGGCTTCTCGTCGAATATAAAAGGAATAATAAATATGGCAGAGAAAAAGTTTCAGAACCTAAAGTCTCATGACTGCCACGTGATTATGATGCAACTGCTTCCGGTTGCATTGAGGGGGCTTCTACCGGAAAGCGTCCGATTAGCCATTGTGAAGCTATGTGCATTTCTCAATGGAATCTCTCAGAAGGTGATCGATCCAGAAATCATACCAAGGCTAAGGAGTGATGTGGTGCAATGTCTTGTCAGTTTCGAGCTGGTGTTCCCACCATCCTTCTTCAATATCATGACGCACGTCCTAGTTCATCTAGTTGACAAGATTGTCATTCTGGGCCCCGTATTTCTACACAATATGTACCCCTTTGAGAGGTTCATGGGAGTCCTAAACAAATATGTACGTAACCGCGCTAGGCCAGAAGGAAGCATCTCCATGGGCCATCAAACAGAGGATGTCATTGGGTTTTGTGTTGACTTCATTCCTGGCCTTAAGAAGATAGGTCTCCCTAAATCGCGATATGAGGGAAGATTGACTGGAAAAGGCATGCTTGGAAGGGACTCAATAATATGCAGGGACGGATATTCTTGGTCTCAAGCACACTACACAGTTCTACAGAACTCTACCTTGGTGACCCCGTATGTCGATGAACACAAGAACATTCTGCTCTCCAAACACCCGGAGCAGTGCGACGACTGGATTACATGTGAACACATCAGAACTTTCAGCAGTTGGTTGGAAGCACGTATCAGAGGTGACAACACTGTTTGTGATGAGCTGTACTTGTTATCCAGGGGACCATCTTTGGCTGTATTGATTTGGAAAGGATACGAGATAAATGGGAATACATTTTACATGATTGACCAAGATTAAAAGAGCACCAACCAAAACAGCGGTGTCCGCTTTGATGCAACAACCGAGATGGGAAAGGACACATATTATGGTTACATAGTGGACATATGGGAACTTGACTACGGACATGATTTTAAGGTCCCTTTGTTTAAGTGCAAATGGGTCAATCTGTCAGGAGGCGGGGTACAGGTAGACCCACAGTACGGAATGACAACAGTGGATCTGAAAAATCATGGGTACACTGACGAACCGTTCATCCTAGCCAATGATGTGGCACAGGTAATCTATGTGAAGGACATGTCTACCAGACCGAGAAAGAGAAAAGATAAGGAAGCGAATACATCATACGATGAGCCAAAGCGCCACATAGTTCTTTCAGGAAAAAGGGACATTGTGAGAGTGGAGGACAAGACAGACATGTCTGAAGATTATGAAAAGTTTCATGAAATTCCTCCCTTTAAAGTCAAGGCTGACCCCAGCATCCTGATAAACGATGAAGATTATCCATGGTTACGGCGCAATAAGCAAATGACACAAGCGAAGAAAAAGTGAAGACTTTCTCCCGCAACTATTATGATGATAGCATGCCAACTTTGTAACTGACGAGTATGATACCATTGTCCGTTTTGTACATGCACATGCTATGTGTGGGTCAATTTATGATACCATGCCAACTTTCAACTTTTTCAGAGTTCATTTGAAATGCTTTAATGTCTTATGGTTCAGCCCTCGTAATAATTAAAAATAGCAACAATAAGTATTTTGTTGTAAGTAGAAACAAAATAAAATAAATAAAGCAAGAAAGAAAACAAAAAAAACAAAAAAAGTGTTTACAAATTTGAAAAGTAATGGCACTAATAGAAAGTTTATAATTTTCCTAAAACTAAAAGCAAAAAGAATTAAAAAATAAAGCAAAAAACAAAAGAAAATTAATAATGCTGAAAACAAAACAAAAAATAGGAAAAAATAAATAAAAATAGCAACAATAAGTAAAGAAATAAAATGCCTCCTACTGGGCCCCCACGGCCTGAATATGACATGAAACCCTACTATGGGCCAGGATTCAGGCCCGCGATAGGCCCAGAAGGCCCACAAGGCAAAGTTTAGCAAGTAGGACCGAAAGCCTGCGGTCGAGAGGAGTTCGAGAGGGGTGAGACAGTGGGGCTTATAAACCACTGCGCGCCCCTCTCAACTAGCGATGTGGGACTAAACTTTGACCCCGACGCGGGCAGCACAGGGACCTTTGGTCCCGGTTGGTGGCACCAACCGGGACTAAAGGGGGGGGGCATTGGTCTCGGTTGGTGCCACCAACCGGTACCAAAGGTCGCCGGTTCCCGCCCTTTGGGCTGCCGAAAAAGAGGCCTTTGGTCCCGGTTGGTGCCACGAACCGGGACCAATGCTCCTTGTATATAAGTAGCACTTCGCAGTTTTGCAGAGTTTATCGCCACCAGTTGCCCCTCGACGACGCCGAGCACATCGTCACCGCCAGGCTGCCCCGACGCCGCCACCGCCCCCGCCGTCGCCGTCGCCGTCGCCCGTGCCCGTCGTCGTCGCCGGCCT
>NC_057804.1:4483370-4490782 GCF_018294505.1 Triticum aestivum
GCCACCGCTGTGAGCCGCCAAGCCTCACCGGCTCTGTTTTTTTTTCATTTTTATTAGTTTAATTTTTTTGTTCAATGTATATGTGTTTGTATGTGGCTATATATATATGCAGCTGTTTTTTCATTTGTATTAGTTTATTTTTTTGTTCAATGTATATGTGTATGTATGTGGCTATGTGTATGTAGATGTTCAAAAATTGTTCAGAGCAAGTTTTTGTTCATATATGTATTTTTTGTTCATATGTGTATTAATGTTTTCATATATGCAAAAGATAGATTTTTAGAAAAGTTAGGTTTTTTTTCTGTTCATAGATTTTTTTTGGTGATATAAATTATTGTAGAATATGCAAATGTTTGTATATTCATATGAACAATGCATTAGGCAAAACCTTTGTTTTTTCCGAAATTTTCTATTTGAACATTTTTTTTAAAACAAGCAATACTAAAAGAATGAGAGGAAAAAGGAAAATAAGAAGAGGAAGAAAGGAGAAGAAGAGGAGAGGAAGAAGAGGAGAAATAAATAAGAAGAGGAAAAAAGAAGAAAAAGAAGAGGAGAAGAAGAAAGGAATAGAGGAGAAGAAGAAAAAATAGAAGAAAGGAGAAGAAGAAAAAATAGAAGAAAAAAAATTCTATTTTTTCTTCTTCTCCTCTATTCCTTTCTTCTTCTCCTCTTTTTTTTCTTCTTTTTTTTCTTCTTCTTCTTCCTTCTTCCTTCTTTCTCTTTTCTTCCTTTTCCTTAATTATTTTCCTTTCTCGAGGGAGAAGAAGAAAAAGAAGAGGACAAGTATTTTCCCATGTATATGTATGTCGTGTCGTTGTCGATATAACCCCCTCTAGATAACTTCGACATGAGGGCGGTCGATATATATACCCCATCTCGACCGTGATAACTTATACAACTGCAGCACCCCCCTCGGCCCTCTCGCTCGACCAAAACTCTCGAGGACACCCAAACCCTAGAGAGAAAACGATGTTGGTCTCCTACCCCCTCCCGCCGCGCCCCTACCCGACAAATTAACTCTCTCGAGGCCACCCAAATTTATCAAGTTAATAGAGTGTTGTCGTTGAGGCCACCCCAAACCCTTGAAGTGTTGTGTCGAGGTGACCCCAAACCCTAGAGAAGCAGCGTCGAGGCCACTAACATGATTCCTTATTGTGATTAGCTGGCTAGTTCTACATTTGCCACTAATATATATATATATCTCCATCTGTACCATGTTTGAATAATAATTGACATGTTGTAAATATTTGCAGAAACTATGGAGCTCTCCCGAGACGAAGAAACAGAAGCGATGTTGGGGGAAATAATCGCACAAGGAACTGATGAAGTTGCGTCATTTCTCAACGAGACCGATGGTCAGGAAGGACTGGATGAAGAAGAGGGCTATGTTCATGATGGCTTTGACCCATTAATGTCGATACAAGAAGAGGACTATGTTCATGATGGCTCCGGTGACACAATGGAGGTACAAGAAGGAGACCGTGCTGACTGCTCCAGTCACCGAACCGAGTCCGGCCAGGTATATATATATATATATATTAGTTAAGCCCGTGCTGACTAGTTAATTGATGCATCCATTGTTTTGGTATATGTACACATATTAATTACTCTCGTCTTTCTTCCTTATAATTTCTAGCCCTCCGGATCGAGCACAACTTCGGTAAGGAGACGAGGCCCGAAGAAAAAGTTGAGCTCGGATGAAAAGTTTGAGATCATAGAAATCGCGCCCGATGGCGAACCGATTGAACCCATCCAGACAAGGAAGGCATTTTCTGCTCAGTGCAGGGTTCTTGTTAGGGACAATATCCCGATCAGCATCCAGCAATGGTATAAGCCTGCTAAGGACGAATACCCTGATGTGTCTTATGTCAATGATATGCAGAAAGAAGATCTTTGGACTAAGCTGAAGGCAAATTTCACCCTACCGCCAGAGGAGGATCCGGAGAAGCCAGTTAAAGAGCAATTAATCAAGTCTTGTGCTCTTAAGAAGATGGCAACCCTAATGAGGAGGTGGAGGAAAGAGCTGAACCAGTTTGTCGAGAAAAAAAAGACACCAGAATTCATCGGCAAATATGAGAAGATCAAAGATCACTGGCCTGCATTTGTGGCCCACAAGACATCGGAAAAGAGTAAGAAGATGTCGGCGACAAACAAGCAAAATCCTGCGAAGAAGAAGCTTCACCATCGCACGGGGTCAGGTGGCTACCTCAAAGCCCGGCCTAAGTGGTCCAAGGCTGAGCATGATCTACTTGAAAAAGGGATCGAACCAGAGACAATGCGCTGGCCAGACCGTTTCCGGACTTGGTTCTTCGGGGCTGGCGGAACCTTGGACCCTGTAACAGGGAAGTGTCAGTGGACGGACGAGCAACTGCAAACACCAGTCAAGAACCTTTGACACTATATCGATGCAGCGCAGCAAGGGACGTTCCTTCCAAACAGGGAGAAGGACGAGCTCACAATGGCCCTTGGAAATCCTAAGCACCCTGGACGGACACGAGGCACGCCAGGCTCCATTCCGTGGAAGGTTGGTTTTCCGGACACAGGGCGTTACAAAACCCATGAGAGGAGGAAGAAACTGGAGCAGGACCAAATGCAGGCGCTTCACGAAAAGGTAATGGGGCTAGAGGAATGAGAAGAGGTACGAGAAGCAGCAGATCGCAACAAATGACCTGCCGAAGCTTCCCCCGAAGCTACCCCGCCATCTCAGCGGAGAAGCAGCGTGGCTTCCACTGAGCTGCTTCAGCCGGAGCATGTCTTGACGGCTCCTGCCAGCTATCCCATGGATGGTATCAGAGTCTCAAAATTGCCACATTATGGCGCGATGGATGAATTTGAAGGTCAAGGCGGCTGTTGGCCAAGTTTATCCTAGTGGACCCGGCACAACTTATCACTGCCAGCCGATTCCAGAAGGATATGCTAAGGTGATGGTGGATGAAATAACGGAGGGATTTGAGGACCTCGTGCTTGACCACCCTACCAGTGAAGGGGAGACTAGGCTGGGTTCTGCTCTGAAGACTCCATGCCTATGGCGGAAGGAGCTCATCAACCTTCTGAACTGGACGCCTCCGCCTCCTCCTCCTCCTCCTCCTGCGAGTCATGGCACTCCGCCTCCTCCACCTCCTCCTCCTCCGGCGAGTGACGATCAGGGCACGCGTGGCGGCACTCCGCCTCCTCCACCGCCTCCTCCTCCGGCGTGTGACGATCAGGGCACGCGTGGCGGCACTCCGCCTCCTTTTCCGGCGCGTGGCGGCACTCCGCCTCCTCCTTCTCTGCCTCGCCAGCAAGGGCGGAAGAGACCCGCCGCCGCCTCGGCTGCTCCGGCGCATCGTAGTCCTTCTCCTCCGCCTCGTAAGCAAGCACGAAAGAAGACAGACGCCGCAGCCGCTCCGTCTGCTCCGGCGTCTAGCAGCCAAGAAGAGGAGAGAGGCAATACAGATACGGTCTACCTCTAAAGCCTCTAGAGAAGTTTCCTACGAGAAAACCAAGGAGGAAAACAATATGATCGTGCAGGCCCACGTGAAGGAGTTCTTTGAAGGGGTGAAAGCAAAGAGACATCCACCTCCGGAGGAGAAGGTAGATCCGGGGAAAGCAAAGCGCATTCTCGATGCCCTGAGGAAACCACCAAATTCTCCACCGAGAACCAACTATGAGTGCATTACTGAACAGACATATCTCCAAGCCAAGCGGTCGGGAACTACTGTCAGTGATAAAAGATTAAAAGAACAAGGGAAAAAAATTGCCCAGCTCGGTGAACAAGCACAACAATCGTGCCCCCGCTCAATTTGTCTAATCCTCCGAGGACGGTGGCCGGTTATGGCAATCTTGAAGATTACCTGCCTGACGATGCACTTCCTGATTTCATGGAGGTGGACGAATTCAGATACGAGTACGGGAAGCCTCTCATCAAAGATGAAAAATCTCTGACAACAATGATGCAAAGATTCCATAGTTGGTACATGAAAACCTGTAGAGAGTCTGAAGGGCAGAACAGTTTGTATCTGAACATTAAAGAGGAGCACGACCCCGTTTCAAATGATCTGTTGTGTGTTCCATTTGAGGAGTTCTTCGAGTTCTTCAATCAAAAGGCCCTCGATAAATTAATGGTCTTTTGCTACTGCCTGTAAGTACTATTTCTGTCATTAAGTCTCTATATATAGCTCGGCTCTTTCATTGCATGTATTTATAATTAATTATCCTCGATACATTATGCAGATTGAAGATCGTCGAGTGCAAAAAACAAGAAATTTATGATATTGGGTTCATTAACACAAATATCATAGATGTATTTCTGGTTGAAAAGAACGTCGAAGAGGCCGAGGACAACTTGCTACAATCGTTGATCAAAAATTAAAACAAAGATACCATAGTCTTTCCTTACAACGGCCCCGTGAGTGTTACTCTCGTGTGCATATTTGGTTTCCCTTATTACTCGAGCAAGGTTATAGATATGTAATTGATGAGTTATGCATGCGTGCGCAGGTACCACTATATTCTTCTGGAGATTAACCTTGAGCGTGGACTAGTAACCGTCTTAGACTCGAGACGGAAAGATCCCAACACCTATGCGGACATGACTGAAATGCTCAGCAAGTAAGTTCAATCGATCTTTATCGCACCATATCGGCAACTTTTTTTTCATTTCCTGATATCTCAAGTAATAGTAATTATTTTCTTTGTCTTGCAGGGTTTGGAAACAGTTCACCGCACAAGCTCCGGGACTGCCGAAGGAGCTGCGATATATATACCCGAAAGTAAGTACTAGTGGCTAGCTAGTTGCACGCATCTCCCGTTGATTCTATAGCTATACTTTCATCAATGCCATTTATAATGCTTCATTATCAGTTTTATTGACCTCTGTTTCTCGTAAAGTGTTTGTGGCAGGAGGAAGGGAATGATTTCTGTGGATACTACGTGTGCGAGTTCATCCATAACGCGACTTTGAAAAACAAGCGGGGCTACTCTTGAAGACAATATGAAGTGCGTAAGCAATAATATTCACAATTTCATTTTATTACACCATCATTTCTGTTGAGTTTCATTCATATATATGTATTAATTAACCCCCTTCTTCAAATTAGACGTGGCAGATGCGGGATGAACTCCTAGAACCAGATCGCATGAAAGCAATTCAAGAGGAATTGGCAGGATTCTTTCTTGAACACGTCATCAGTAAAGCCGGAGAATACCATGTGGAAATTGATTTCAAATGCTAGGGGTTTGTAATTAAGAGATCTTATACATATTGTACATGTATGTAGCCAGTAAAAAACTTGTTGTTCGACCAATCTCTCAGAGAAGGAGAGGTCGATCGATCACTTCTCTCGGTATGCATGACGAACTTCTGTACTGAATGGTTCTCTCGATCACTTATGTATATATACTATGTAGCGTCGACTAGGCACGGACATAAGAGAGGACACTTCTCTCTATTAATTAGCTAGCTAACACAATATACGAAACACCTAAATTAACCCCCCAAAACCCCCAACCCCCCTCCTTTCAAAAAGGCCCCCTGACCAACCGGGACCAAAGGCCCCCTGACTAGGCTTGGCGCACAGGGCCACGTGGAGGCACATTGGTCCCGGTTTGTGTTTGAACTGGGACTAATGGGTGGAGGTATTAGTAACGACCCATTAGTCCCGGTTCATGAACCGGGACTAAAGGCCCTTACGAACCGGGCCTAATGGGTGGTTTTCTACTAGTGACCCCTGCATCCTACATCTCTTGCTCAGACCGAGCCTATGGAACTACATCTTTTTTGCGGCATGGGCCTTGTTTTTTCTCTACCGTTCCTTAGATAATTCTGATTCCTTGAATTTCATGAAATTGGCCTAGTGTTCTCTTTGCTTCTCTAGTGTTCCCGTGAATTCTGGAGTCTTCTTTTCTGCAGCGAGGTAGTTGGCCCATACAGTTTTCTTGTGGGTGTTGAATGCAATTGCCATCTTCTTAAGAGCAGTGTGCTTGACTTTCTGCACATCTGCATCAGTGAAATAAACTGGTAGGGTGAAATGTTCCATCAGAGATTCCCAAAGGTTTTTTTTGCTCTGTCGTCGACCCAAGTAACACCTAGACGTTTAATTTTGGGCTCTTTCCATTCTTGAATGGAGATCGGGAGTTGGTCCTTCACAAGAACTCCGCACTGAAAAGTCCACTTGTTCGCAATGTTCTTAGGCGTGAGGGGTTCGCCACTAGCTTTGATGGAGTCGATGTTGTACTTTACACCCTCCTTCAACTTTTTTCCTAGGCCTTGCTTTGTCCTGCTGTCTGTAGAAGCAGATTTGCTCGATTCGGAGGGCTGAAAGAAGAAAGATCGGTTCTTTAATATATCTTCAAATAAAAAAACATGTGATGATCACCAGATGCCTGCTTATATAAATATATCTCGCCGGTAGTCTTTGTTATTTCAAGATCAGCATTGTCTGTGTCATCATAAACATTGTCTGCGTCATCATAATCATAATCATAGTTCATGACTTCATCAACTCGGTCGTCGAGATCCAATACCTTATCATCACCCTCTCCAGTATTGTTCAGATATTGGGAGTCGTCATCTGCTTCATTCAGATCATCTAGCCAGCGAGGGTTGCGTATGATGTCGAACAATTCCTCTTCTCTCTCTCTCTCTGCCGGTATTGTCGGCTAATACTTTTACTTAACTAATATAGAAGAAATATAAAACAATTTAGTATTCAAATTACAATACATGCATGGATGCAATCAATAAGGAAAAACTGAATCATATAGTACATAATATGCATCGTCTCGATTATATTTAATCTCGAATACATCCTCTTAAATAATATATATAATCTCGAATACATCACTGGCTAGGTACCTAATAAAGATCGAGTACTACAGAAGAATCTAGGCCACTCGCGGTTCCTGGGGCGCGAGCGGTGGACACCCAAAGAGAAGGAACCATCACAGGATCATATCTCCGGTCATCTGCCCAAAGAACCTGCGAAGTATTGGAGAACCTGACGTCCATAGCAGCCATGTAGCGATGGACGTGCTCGTCGTCCTCCCTGACACGGCGACGCACCACCTCCGGCGGGGCCGGCTCCCTCTGCACCGAATGTGGCCCACGCGAACGCCACCAAAGGAGATCAGGGTCGGTGACGGACCCGAGGCCGGGTTCCTCACCAAGCGGCATGCCCCTCAGGTAGCACCTCCCAGTGCCAGCCCAGCGGAGCCCGGTCCCAGACATGGCTCAGTCGGACGTCGTCGCGAACGGGTCGACGGCTAGGATGCGGGTCGGGCATATCATCGAAAACAAATACTATATGCCCGCAAAAAGTAACATTTTTTAAATGATTGGATTGTGATAACTAAAAATAATAAACTAGAGTATATACTACCACATGGTAGTATATGAGAAATGAGTGTAACTACACCCGGTAGTAGGATGCATT